>NC_084615.1:5282802-5582802 GCF_033978795.1 Nerophis ophidion
CTTTTCTCTAGTGACTCAAAGCGCTTTACATAGTGAAACCCAATATCTAAGTTACATTTAAACCAGTGTGGGTGGCACGGGGAGCAGGTGAGTAAAGTGTCTTGCCCAAGGACACAACGGCATTGACTAGGATGGCGGAGGCGGGAATCGAACCTGCAACCCTTAAGTTGTTGGCACGGCCGCTCTACCAACCGAGCTAAACCGCCCAATCAAAAAACGGGTTATAAACGTGACCGTGGAAAAAAATTCACCCAAAATGTATCCAATAAATATTTAAACCACAAATAATTGTTTTACATGTAGATTATAATCATAATATATCACCTTTAAATAAATGGTAAATGACTCATATGACCTTATACAAAAAAGAAAAGTTCAAAAAAATAAGCCATTTTTTTTAGCAATCACTTTTCCAAAGTTTGTTAGTTTTGTCGTTTTCTAGCGCCACAGAAGCCATGACGTGGCGCTCAGTTGCTGACTCCCACCCATGTCAAGACATTTTGCTTTCAAACAATAAAAGCATGGAGTTGTGTGAGAAACTTCAATTCCATCCAGCTTATATGGTCAAACTTTTGGGGTTTACCAACAGCGCCGCTTCTTACCTTTGGTACAGCAGGAATTGAGAGGATTGGTGATGTGACACGACAGACACACATGTAAGGGGCAGCGAAAGGTTTTGTTATGTGGCTGCGTGGCAGAGAAGGTCATGATGCAGTCGGTGTGATAGAACTTCCCGCACAGTGGGATCATGCACCGCTTCACACCATTGTCAGACTTCTTACACACAAAGCAAGTGAGAACGCCTGTAAAAAAAAAACGAAACAAAGAAAATGATGCGCATTCAGTTGATTAAAGACAAACATATTCATGGCAAAAATTAGGCGCACCCACCTGAGGTGCATTGTTGGCAGCGGAACTTTCCCTTGGGCGCCTCAGAAAAACCAATGCACTGTGGGTGAAAGGCTCCATAGCAGTGGCCGTCACAGAGCAGAAGGTCTCCGGTTCTCTCACACACCTACACAAATGTATCATAAGACACATGGTCAAGTGCATCTTAAAATAATGTATACCGTATTTCCTTGAATTGCCGCCGGGTATATAGTATGCGCCTGCCTAAAATTACTGCCGGGTCAAACTCGTTTCGCAAAATAATTAGCATATACCTCGAATTAAAAGCGTTACTAAAACGGCCTTCTTTCATCTCCGTAATATCGCTAAAATTCGCTCCATTTTGTCCACTAAAGACGCTGAGATCATTATCCATGCGTTTGTTACGTCTCGTCTCGATTACTGTAACGTATTATTTTCGGGTCTCCCCATGTCTAGCATTAAAAGATTACAGTTGGTACAAAATGCGGCTGCTAGACTTTTGACAAGAACAAGAAAGTTTGATCACATTACGCCTGTACTGTATATACCTTTATATACATATATACATACATATATACCTGTACTGTATATACCTTTATATACATATATACATACATATATACCTATACTGGCTCACCTGCACTGGCTTCCTGTGCACTTAAGATGTGACTTTAAGGTTTTACTACTTACGTATAAAATACTACACGGTCTAGCTCCAGCCTATCTTGCCGATTGTATTGTACCATATGTCCCGGCAAGAAATCTGCGTTCAAAAGACTCCGGCTTATTAGTGATTCCTAGAGCCCAAAAAAAGGCTGCGGGCTATAGAGCGTTTTCCGTTCGGGCTCCAGTACTCTGGAATGCCCTCCCGGTAACAGTTCGAGATGCTACCTCAGTAGAAACATTTAAGTCTCACCTTAAAACTCATCTGTATACTCTAGCCTTTAAATAGACCTCCTTTTTAGACCAGTTGATCTGCCGCGTCTTTTCTTTCTCCTATGTCCCCCCCTCCCTTGTGGAGGGGGTCCGGTCCGATGACCATGGATGAAGTACTGGCTGTCCAGAGTCGAGACCCAGGACGGACCGCTCGTCGGGACCCAGGATGGACCGCTCGCCTGTGTATCGGTTGGGGACATCTGTACACTGCTGATCCGCCTCCGCTTGAGATGGTTTCCTGTGGACGGGACTCTCGCTGCTGTCTTGGATCCGCTTGAACTGAACTCTCGCGGCTGTGTTGGAGCCACTATGGATTGAACTTTCACAGTATCATGTTAGACCCGCTCGACATCCATTGCTTTTGGTCCCCTAGAAGGGGGGGGGGGTTTGCCCACATCTGAGGTCCTCTCCAAGGTTTCTCATAGTCAGCATTGTCACTGGCGTCCCACTGGATGTGAATTCTCCCTGCCCACTGGGTGTGAGTTTTCCTTGCCCTTTTGTGGGTTCTTCCGAGGATGTTGTAGTCGTAATGATTTGTGCAGTCCTTTGAGACATTTGTGATTTGGGGCTATATAAATAAACATTGATTGACATTGATTGATTGATTGAATTTCCGCCAGGTCAAACTCGAGTGACACTTCACCTGTCATCATTTTCAAAATGGAGGAGGCTGATTTCAATAATTTGAAATCGCATAAAAGGGAAGAAGATTAAGAGCTATTCAGTAGGATTTAAGGTCCAAGCTATTGAATATGCTAAAAAAAACAGTAAGCAGCTATGTTTTATTAATATACCGTAGCCGCGTGTGTCAAATATGAGTCATTAAATGACTCCCGCCTCCTGGTGGTAGAGGGCGCTAGTGATCCTTCTTGCAACTACTCGGCTGCAGAAGAAGTGACAACAAGCAGCAAGTTTATTTTTATTTTTTCCCTTTCGCTTGCACTTTTAACATGGAGGATTACATATCTAAAATGAAACCGTTTTCTAAACTGGACTTTCAATCGAAGCAGAAGGTAATAAAGTAAGATCTCCATCGAGACAGAGAGACTTTTAAAACTGAAGAAAGATAAGGAAGACTTATATAAACAAGTTATCGATGCTTTTGATCAGAAGGAGCTGCGCATGGACTTCATTTATAAGTAAAGGTAAGACCATAATAAAGTTGTTTTTATTAAATGTGCTTTTCATGATGGTATCCTTGCCCTTTTGTGGGTTCTTCCGAGGATGTTGTAGTCGTAATGATTTGTGCAGTCCTTTGAGACATTTGTGATTTGGGGCTATATAAATAAACATTGATTGATTGATTGATCCTTACATCACACTCAAATTTTTAAGAGCAGGCCTAAATTTACCGCATGCCTTTGGTAGGTGCCGGAGTGAGAAGAGATTTTAAAATAATTAGCGCATGCTTGCCTTTACCGCGTGCCTTTGGTGAACACCGGAGTGAGAAGAGGTTTTAAATTAATTAGCGCCCCCGGCGGCAATTCAAGGAAATACGGTAAGTATAAAAAGGCAAGATAAAATGTTTAAGTCGGCACAAAGAAAATAAATTTAAAAATCCACTGCAGCCACGTACAAGATCGTTACTTGACAGATCATCTCCCTCACTCAGCCGCTCTGACTCAGAATGTTATAGACGGGAAGAAACAAGCGGCAGTAAACGGTGTGTGTGGAACGTTGTTCGTAACGTCTTGACGTTTGTTTACTGGGATGGTCACTCGTCTGTAACTTAATGGCTAACTTTGTCAGTGTTCTGAATAACAACACTAGCTAATATGTTTTGTCATATCAGTGGATTGAACCCAGAATAGGTGACAGCATGCCCAATTATCAGTGAGCTTGAGTATCAGATTTGAGAGGTATCACTCCTATTCATTTATGTTGGCCAAACGGTTGCAGTGAACAACATTGTGTTGTTGGAGAAGAACAAATGTGTGTATTAGACTCCATCCTAATTGGCCAAACTGTCTTGTGCTTTAAACTGATAGTAAAAGGTAAACATGTTTTTTTTGGGGGTTTTTTTTTCGTTATTTCGTAACAGTTCGAGATGTTACCTCAGTAGAAGCATTTAAGTCTCACCTTAAAACTCATCTGTATACTCTAGCCTTTAAATAGACCTCCTTTTTAGACCAGTTGATCTGCCGCTTCTTTTCTTTTTCCTCCTATGTCCCCCCCTCCCTTGTGGAGGGGGTCCGGTCCGATAACCATGGATGAAGTACTGGCTGTCCAGAGTCGAGACCCAGGATGGACCGCTCGTCGGGACCCAGGATGGACCGCTCGCCTGTATCGGTTGGGGACATCTCTACGCTGCTGATCCGCCTCCGCTTGAGATGGTCTCCTGTGGACGGGACTCTCGCTGCTGTCTTGGATCCGCTTTGAACTGAACTCTCGCGGCTGTGTTGGAGCCACTGTGGATTGAACTTTCACAGTATCATGTTAGACCCGCTCGACATCCATTGCTTTCGGTCCCCTAGAGGGGGGAGGGGGGGGGGGGGGTTGCCCACATCTGAGGTCCTCTCCAAGGTTTCTCATAGTCAGCATTGTCACTGGCGTCCCACTGGATGTGAATTCTCCCTGCCCACTGGGTGTGAGTTTTCCTTGCCCTTTTGTGGGTTCTTCAGAGGATGTTGTAGTCGTAATGATTTGTGCAGTCCTTTGAGACATTTGTGATTTGGGGCTATATAAATAAACATTGATTGATTGATTGATTTGTGCTGCTTCGCCTGTCACTTTTCCCGACGGTGTTCCGGTAAGACGTGCCCCCCAATGGAATTCATGCAGCTCCTGTCAGTATGCGGAAATGTACTGTAATTGCGCATTAAAGGACTATTTCACATTTGTACAATCGGTACATTAAATAATGCTATATTTTGTACTTTAATGTACATAATTGACACTAGGGGGACGGCGTGGCACGGTTGGGAGAGTGGCCATGGCAGCAACTTGAGGGTTCCTCGTTCGATCCCCACTTTCTCCCAACATTGTCACATCCGTTGTGTCCTTGATCCTGATGGGTTGTGGTTAGCGCCTTGCATGGCAGCTCCCGCCATCAGTGTGTGAATGGGTGAATGTGGAAATAGTGTCGAAACGCTTTGAGTACCTTGAAGTTAGAAAAGCGCTATACAAGTATAACCCATTTACTAGGGGTGTAACGGTACACAAAAATTTCGGTTCGGTACGTACCTCGGTTCAGAGGTCACGGTTCGGTTCATTTTCAGTACAGTAAGAAAGCAATAAAATATAAATTTTTTGGTTATTTATTTACCATCCATCCAACATATTCCGCCTATCCGAGGTCGGGTCGCGGGGGCAACAGCCTAAGCAGGGAAACCCAGACTTCCCTCTCCCCAGCCACTTCGTCTAGCTCTTCCCGGGGGATCCCGAGGCGTTCCCAGGCCAGCCGGGAGACATAGTCTTCCCAACGTGTCCTGTGTCTTCCCCGTGGCCTCCTACCGGTTGGACGTGCCCTAAACACCTCCCTAGGGAGGCGTTCGGGTGGCATCCTGACCAGATGCCCGAACCACCTCATCTGGCTCCTCTCGATGTGGAGAAGCAGCGGCTTTACTTTGAGTTCCTCCCGGATGGCAGAGCTTCTCACCCTATCTCTAAGGGAGAGACCCGCCACACGGCGGAGGAAACTCATTTGGGCCGCATGTACCGTGATCTTATCCTTTCGGTCATGACCCAAAGCTCATGACCATAGGTGAGGATGGGAACGTAGATCGACCGGTAAATTGAGAGCTTTACCTTCCGGCTCAGCTCCTTCTTCACCACAACGGATCGGTACAACGTCCGCATTACTGAAGACGCCGCAGCGATCCGCCTGTCGATCTCACGATCCAGTCTTCCCCCACTCGTGTATTTATTTACCAAATTTGCTAAATATTCCAAAAGTATTTTTCTTAGTGGAATATTTGATGTGAAGTAATCGGAACTGTTTTGAGCAATGACAGTTTGAAAGAAAAAAAGACAGCTTTGTTTTATTGCTCAACGTTGCAACTTTTTCTAAATTACATTTAATATTTAAGGTTTTTTATTTCACTTTTCTTTATGTTTTTGTTGATTTTAATAGTATTTTTAGAATCTGCCGTGGGCCTCTAAAACATTAGCTGTGGGCCGCAAATGGCCTCCGGGGCACACTTTTGACACCCCTGCTATAGATAATAAAAAATTTAATCTGATAAATCTATGGGTAAAAAGCAGAGCCTGGAGATGCATGCGGGTTTATCCTAACTCTCTCGCTCTCGGCCCCTCCCTCAAGAATGCTGCTGCTTCTTAACTCTGAACGTACATTGAAAAAACACGCAACCGTAACTTAAAATGCCAGACATTTGAGGCATTTAAGAAACTCCACCCGGACAGCCCCGCAAAAGAGGACTTATCCGGTGAAAAGAGGAGGTCTGGTCAGTCTATCGTAGCCCGGTCGCTGCTAGTATGCCGTGTGTTGTGCCTAGATGTGCATTGTTTACACAACGTGCAGCATGCTACTTAATATGTCCGTGTGGAAACTCGTTCGGTACACCTCCGAACCGAACCGAACCGAAACCCCCGTACCGAAACGGTTCAATACAAATACACGTACCGTTACACCCCTACCATTCACTACAATGTATGACTAAGTCAAGAGGGGTCAATTTCTGAATGTGGCCGGTTTGTATAAAGCCAAGCAAAAAGTCATTACATAATAAAAGAATACAGCTAAAACCCGTAAAGGAAAGCCACAAAATGTTGATAAGCCAGTGTGCAAAAAAGTAAGGTAGTACTTGAAATCTGATCTTTACGATGACCTTTGACATGTTAGTAAAGCTTTGGTTTCAAACTTATTACTGATGTTATCGTGGTCAGCGGCCAGGAAACACTTGAAAGAAAAATGCTTGAAAACAAACAAAAAAAAAAGACCTGCGTGTTCTTGTCTTTCATGATGATAGTGAACAATAGGGAAAATTCCCAAAAAAAGTGCAGTACCCCTTGAAGTCGAGAAAATGTAAAATAATTTCAGGCCCCTCTATTACGTTAAGAAATTACCAATATAATAAGTTTACATGTTTGTTTGTGACTTAAGTGTCATTTTCTCTCTTAAAGTCCAAAAATTAAGCAAAGAAAAGTAACACAGCAATAGATCTTGTTTATTTTCTGCACTACCTCAGATAGAAGCGTGTTCGCATCGTTTCTTTTGTAACGTTTATAATTTAACGCTGTGGTTCTGTTAACTGCTGCATGTTATAAACTGAGTTTTAACTCTGTCCTCCTATTCTGGGTCAGTACCGCCTATCAAGCAAAACCTTTTGGCTTGTTTGGGACTCAGCAAATAACTATCAATAAGTAATTGACCATTTGCCAATTCATTGTAAGACTTTGGGACTATATGTAACCCACAAATGCTAGCACGTCTTACAAATGATTTTAAGCATATTATGATTCTTAGGTTGGGTATGAAACATTACACCTGACCCGCTGTCCTGGCTTTCCCTTACATGGTTGTATTTGATTTTAGATCTTTCATTGTGCAATTTATAAATATTCATAAGCATCATCTCACCTGACAGACATTTTCCTTTAAGGAAGTAGCACTTATTTTCCCTTTAATATCCACTTGGGAAGACAGGCTGTCAGACAAACTGTTAGAAAGCACCTGTAGAAACAGAGACATTGCATTAAGTGTCCATCCTAAACAACAGATGGTCACACTACAATACGAAGTGAAAAAGACGATACGACATGTTCACCTCAGTTTTAAGATTTTCTGTGTTAAGTTTCTCTTCAGTGCTGCAGGGTGTCACTTTGTTCTCCTGTTTAGGGGACTTTGGTTCACAAGAGACGGGCAGTGTTTCGGGAGTGAGATCTCTGGTGTCCTCTTTGGCCTCGGAAATTGGAGAGGCAGTAGATTTGCTGGGGACAGGTTTGTCTTTCTTTAGGGGTTCATCCTGTCCAGAACAAAATGTAAATTTCTTTGAGATTGTGTATGTATATGCTACATTTGAGAGTTTAGGAGAAATACTGACCACGTATTCTTTAAGTTTGTGCTTTGGAAGTATCACAGTTTTCTTGACCAACACTTTTACTTCAGTTAAAAGTCCAAGGGGGCACTTTGGCTCCTGCATGGAAATGTGTTAAATATCACCCATCAAAGACTTTCAAATACAATATGGGGCACATTAGACTTGAACATTACATCCATCACCCATCAGATTATGATGGGATACAATCATGGTAACAATAATAACACTGAAACTGAAGATTGCTTAGACATTTACTTGTGACTTTCACCAGGGATAAGGGGAAAACAGTCAATAAAGCACTTTTGAACCAACATTTAGTGACATCGTTTTTTTTCCACATTCACAGCGACCCCCCGCGATCCCAAAAGGGACAAGCAGTAGAAAATGGATGGATGGATACTGTATTTTTCTTCTTCAGATTTTGTGCAATATATTACTCACTAATTTAGTTGATAGATAATAGAGTGTTATAACTTTGTTAAGTGCAGTGGTTAGGGTTTGTCATCCTATAAATTTGGACGATTCCTGTTCCAATTCCACGTTTCGATTCAAATTCCCAACGATTCTTGATAAAAAAAAATGTAAGAGGCAGTGTCAAATGTTCACTATGAATGTCTCACATAGCTATTTTCAACTACCGTAAAAGTCGCTCCGGAAAATGCATAATAAAGAAGGAAAAAAACATATATAGGTCGCACTGCAGTATAAGTCGCATTTTTTGGGGAAATTTATTTGATAAAACCCAACAACAAGAATAGACATTTGAAAGGCAAATTAGAATAAATAAAGAATAGTGAACAACAGGCTGAATAAGTGTAGGTTATATGAGGCATAAATAACCAACTGAGAAGGTGCCTGGTATGTTAACCTTATATATTATGGTAAGAGTCATTCAAATAACTATAACAAATAGAACATGCTATACGTTTACCAAACAATCCGTCACTCCTTATCGCTAAATCCCATTAAATCTTATACGTCTAATCTCTTACGTGAATGAGCTAAATAATATTTGATATTTTACGGTAATGTGTTAATAATTTTAAACATAAGTCGCTCCTGAGTATAAGTCGCAACCCCGGCCAAACTATGAAAAAAACTGTGACTTATAGTCCGAAAAATACGTTATAGTATATAAATATCAAACCTTTGAGCTTGAATATAAATGTTATGAAGTTCCTTGCCACAATAGTGGAAGACAAAAATATAAGTACAATTTGGGAGATTAAACTATTGATCATATACTGACACTACCTTTGGTTTAAACTAGAGATGTCCGATACTAATCGAACTGCCGATAATTGTGTTTTAATAGGGACATCGGAAATGATCGGTATCGGTTTAAAAAAGTAAAAATAATGACATTCTAAAACACCGCTGCATGGAGTGGTACACGGAGGTAGGAAGAACAGAGCATGATGAACCTTAACGGCACTGCTTTTGCGTGCCGGCCCAATCACAAAATATCTACGTCTTTTCACACACACAAGTGAATGCAATTCATACTTGGTCAACAGCCATATAGGTCACACTGAGGATGGCTCTATAAACAACTTTAACACTGTTACAAATATGCCCCACACTGTGAGCCCACACTAAACAAGAATGACAAACACATTTCGGGAGAACATCCGCACCGTAAAGACCTAAACACAACGGAACAAATACCCAGAACCCCTTGCAGCACAAACTATTCCAGGACACTTCAATATACACCCCCCGCTACTCCCTACCCCGCCCACCTCAACCTCCTCAAGCGCTCTCTGGGACGGTATGTTCCAAAAAAATAATACACTTTGTGACTTCAATAATAGATAGGGCAGTGCCATGTTGGCATTTTTTCCGTAACTTGAGTTGATTTATTTTGGAAAACCTTGTTACATTGTTTAATGCATCCAGCGGGGCATCACAACTAAATTTGGCATAATAATGTGTTATTTCCACGACTGTATATAATCGGTTGATATTGGAATCGGTAAGTAAGAGTTGGACAATATTGGAATATCGGTAAAAAAGCCATTATCGGACATCTCTAGTTTCAACATAATTTATGGATTGATACATACTCCCCTTTGCGAATGGTCGACAGTGGCTACTAAAGAGCAACCCAACAGTTGTTATATTATCATCCCTCTAGACCATGAGTGTCAAACTCTGGCCCGCGGGCCAAATATGGCCCGCCGTGTGATTTAATTTGGCCCTTGAGGCAATATCAAATTAACATTACAGCTGGCCCGCCGTTATTACACAGCAGCGGTGCCGCTGTAACACCGCAATTTCTCACACTTGCCAATGCTCCCGAAGTTTAGTGCCCCTCCCGAAAATCTCTCAGGGCAAGCATTCTCCAGATTTTCACCTGGACAACAATATTGAGGGCGTGCCGTAAAGGCACTGCCTTTAGCATTCTCTACAACCTGTCGTCCCGTCCGCATTTCCTCCATACAAACAGCGTGCAGGCCCGCTCGTATAATATATGCGGCTATTACACACACATAAGTGAATGCAAACATACTTGGTCAACAGCCATACAGGTCACACTGAGGGTGGCCGTATAAACAACTTTAACACTGTTACAAATATGCGCCACACTGTGAACTCACACCAAACAAGAATGACAAACACATTTCGGGAGAACATCTGCACTGTAACATAACATAAACACAACAAAACAAATACCCAGGACCCCTTGCAGCACTAACTCTTTCGGGACGCTACAATATATTTTGATATTTACCTCAGAAGGCTGCAGATAGAAAAGAGGCATTACATTCGTATTTAAATTTTATTTGAAAAGACATTGATATATTTTTTAAATATTATTATTATTATTTGAAGCTCGATTTTGCATGTCACTATAAAGTTACTGTATATAAGCTTTGCTTGTTCAATGTTCAATGCAAAACTTGTTTGGGTCCCTATTAAAAGGTTAATTTGTTCAACCTTGGCCCGCGGCTTTGTTCAGTTTTAAATTTTGTCCCACTCTGTATTTCAGTTTGACACCCCTGCTCTAGGCTCTTATTAATCAACCTTACTTTCTGTTGTAATACAGTTCCATCTACACTTCTTAAACTTCTCTAAACAGTGAATTATTGTGTTGTTCCAAGCTATTTTATAGGCTAGTTTCGCAATTAACAAAGTGATAGCACAACTTAACAAATCGCAAGCCACATTTTTTGCAAAGAGAGATTTTATAACACATCCGTACTGGCTACAATCCCACCTGTGGCTAGTGAGTACGTATGCACAAACGTCGGACACCGCTTACCTCCTTCTTCACAGGAACAGAGACTTCTTCAATGGTACAATCCAAAACTTTGTGCGACAGCTTCCGAGGCCTCTTTCTTTCTGCTGTTAAGTCTGTAACTAGGGGCAAAATAGTTTTTTTTTAGTAACCAAGAACGTGATGAACAGACTTGGTTAAAACACTGAATTACCAGAATTGAGAGGTAGATCAGCTTCTTTGGCTGTGTCAGTGTCTAAATGGGGCTGACTTGTGGCTGAGGATGAGGAGGGCCCTTCAGGGGGACATTCATCTTGAGATGGATTATGCGATTCTGTTGCCGCAGGTGCAGAGGGCGCTATTGAGGGTGACAGTGAGGTAATGGTCTCCGGTTTGATGTTGGTATCCGGGTGCAGCGATACAATTTCACCGGTGTCACTAGGATCCTGAGACACAAACATGTTTATTTAACAACATTCATCAATCTGACCTCTGACATCAACTATTTTAAGCATAGCAATGCTGAAATCCGAATTTCAAGCTATACAATAAGCAAATTAGGAGACAAGCTCAAAATTAGCTAATGAAAAGCAATCTGTTGGTTTTGCCTGATATCGTTCCAAATGAGTGGGGGTTTTGCATTGACTGAAAATAAACCCTGAATGGTTTAAGAAGATTGGTTGAAAAGGCAGAGAGCTGCAAAAGGGAAAATGAACAAAAGCAATGGAACAGCAGACCGTGACATCTAATATGTAAGACAATATGATCGATAAATACTGTGTGAACATTACACTTTAATCTCAATTTACAAACCCCACTATTTACAAACTTTTAGATCGAACAATGTCTGTGTAGGAACGCTTCATTCATTCATTTTTTTTGTGTCCCGCCAACAGACTAAAGCATTTTTGGGGAGGCGGAGCCCTTCACAGTACACTATTAGTCACTATTAGGGCGGTTTAGCTCGGTTGGTTGAGCGGCCGTGCCAGCAACTTGAGGGTTGCAGGTTCGATTCCCGCTCCCGCCATCCTAGTCAATGCCGTTGTGTCCTTGGGCAAGACACTTTACCCACCTGCTCCCAGTGCCACCCACACTGGTTTAAATGTAACTTAGATATTGGGTTTCACTATGTAAAGCGCTTTGAGTCACTAGAGAAAAGCGCTATATAAATATAATTCACTTCACTTCACTTCACTTCTTAGAGCTTCAGCATGTGTGCCTTTTATGTGGGTTTTTTGTCACCTTTTGATAAGTTTTGTCAATTTTGCTAACTCAATGAGTCCTACAAAGACAACAGACTAACATGGAAAAAAGGAGTGAATCACTGTGCGGTTAAGGAAAAAAAGACTATTTGCGAGGAGTAAATCAATGGCACTCACAAGTGAATTGTGAATTAGTGAATTATATTTATATAGCGCTTTTCTCAGGTGACTCAAAAGCGCTTTACATAGTGACACCCAATATCTAAGTTACATTTAAACCAGTGTGGGTGGCACTGGGAGCAGGTGGGTAAAGTGTCTTGCCCAAGGACACAACGGCAGTGACTAGGATGGCATAAGCGGGAATTGAACCTGCAACCCTCAAGTTGGCGGCACGGCCACTCTACCAACCGAGCTATGCCGCCCCACTAAGTATGGAAGAATGTACCATAGCAAGTTTTAATTGAGATGATATCGGACTTTTCTGGAAAAAACGCAAAACCAGACGTATTTCACAGCGGGAGAGAAGGGCTACTCTTAGCCAGCGGCGCCTCTTTCACGGCGCCAACCCCCTGCTGTCCCTCCGTCTTTTCCCGTCAGCTCCTCCTTTGCCAATAGTAATGTACATGGATTTTACTTTTTTAAATGTCGAATATTGTAGAAACATGCTTGTAAAAGTAAAGGATTTTTGTTATTTCTGATCGTTTGTGAGGGCACCAAACGGTCTTGTGTGTGTGTGCACGTGTTTGGCAGAGCAGCTTGTTGATTTGACTTGTTAAGAAATAAATAGTTGATCCATCATCTTCTTGTTATGATTGATATACAGTACTGTGTAGCACTTAACATGTTCAAAGTGTACAAACTTCTCTAAAATATGGACTTTTGTCGAGGCTGAAACTCATTCACATTTAAATAGTTTCTTAAGTTAGAGTACCAATGGTTGTCTCACACACACACTAGGTGTGGTGAAATCCGTCCTCTGCATTTGACCCATCCCCTTGATCACGCCCTGGGAAGTGAGGGGAGCAGTGGGCAGCAGCAGTGCCGCGCCCGGGAATCCTTTATGGTGATTTAACCCCCAATTCCAACCCTTGATGCTGAGTGCCAAGCAGGGAGGCAATGGGTCCCATTTTTATAGTCTTAAGGAAAAATTTGCTTCATTATACGAATTTTTCGATTTACAAACCCTGTGAAAGAACTAAATTGAGGTTCCATTGTACATAAGTATATGCAGTAAATAATAGGATGTGACTCCGACAACAACTCAATTAAATCCGATAATGATTCTAGGGGCGCCAATTCCATTTAGAATTGATTCTCGATTCATATTCACAATGTATTATCTAGTATATAAATTAGAATGAAACCTTTAGAAAACATGCCAGAGGACGCAGATGTATGATGTGTAACATGCCTGGGCCGAAAACCATCCATCCATCCATCCATTTTCTACCGCTTATTCCCTTTCGGGGTCGCGGGGGGCGCTGGCGCCTATCTCAGCTACAATCGGGCGGAAGGCAGGGTACACCCTGGACAAGTCGCCACCTCATCGCAGGGCCAACACAGATAGCCAAAAACCAATAAGTCAATTATCCATCCATCCATCCATCCATCATCTTCCGCTTATCCGAGGTCGGGTCGCGGGGGCAGCAGCCTAAGCAGGGAAGCCCAGACTTCCCTCTCTCCAGCCACTTCGTCTAGCTCTTCCCGGGGGATCCCGAGGCGTTCCCAGGCCAGCCGGGCGACATAGTCTTCCCAGCGTGTCCTGGGTCTTCCCCGTGGCCTCCTACCGGTTGGACGTGCCCTAAACACCTCCCTAGGGAGGCATTCGGGTGGCATCCTGACCAGATGCCCGAACCACCTCATCTGGCTCCTCTCGATGTGGAGGAGCAGCGGCTTTACTTTGAGTTCCTCCCGGATGACAGAGCTTCTCACCCTATCTCTAAGGGAGAGCCCCGCCACCCGGCGGAGGAAACTCATTTCGGGCGCTTGTACCCGTGATCTCATCCTTTCGGTCATGACCCAGAGCTCATGACCATAGGTGAGGATGGAAACGTAGATCGACCGGTAAATTGAGAGGTTTTCCTTCCGGCTCAGCTCCTTCTTCACCACAACGGATTGATACAACGACCGCATTACTGAAGACGCCGCACCGATCCGCCTGTCAATAAGTCAATTAATCGACAAAATTTAAATCAACTTGAAAACTTCGATACATTTTTATGTGCGTGTGTGTTTCCTTCATCTTTTCCAAACATGGTGCCAGAAGTTTCATTCACTGCATTGCTCTCAGCACCGGAGTGTGTTCGTTCAATAGCAGAATTACATGACGTAAACCTTCTTGTCAGTCAGCTGCAATCATTGCCTCTGTGAGTGGAGGCAGGACTGCTTGCTTCTGACAGCAACAGGACCTCTCTAGTTGCAATTTAAAAGCACAGCAATGTAACAAAATTTTGAGGGAAAACTGATGATTGTAAAGTCAGTTTTACTGTTGTGGGAATATTTTGACTTCAAACCGAGCCAATCAACACAGACAAACGAGCCAATATGCCGAATTTACAATGCCCAACTGGGTAAAAATACTGCACTTGAAGATATTCAAAATTAAAGTGCATTTTTTGCAAAGTGGTGCGTCACTACATAAACGGTGTCCCATCACATTGCTGAAGATGTGTTTGCAGTTCTAACAGTAGGGAAAAAAACAGACTTAAAAAGCTGCTGTAAATAAATGATAAATAAATGGGTTGTACTTGTATAGCGCTTTCCTACCTTCAAGGTACTCAAAGCGCTTTGACACTACTTCCACATTTACCCATTCACACACACATTCACACACTGATGGAGGAAGCTGCCATGCAAGGCGCCAACCAGCATCCATCAGGAGCAAGGGTGAAGTGTCATGCTCAGGACACAACGGACGTGACGAGGTTGGTACTAGGTGGGAATTGAACCAGGGACCCTCGGGTTGCGCACGGCCACTCTACCACTGCGCCACGCCGTCCCACATATAGTTAACTTGTTGTATTAACTTTGCAGTCACAACTATTTTGCCTAAGAAAAACTGAAGTTTCTGCGGACACTTAAAAATTCCTATTAAACCAAGCAGTTTTTTATATTTTGCTCTTTTTGTGGTTTTATTAGCTAGGGATTTTAGTACAGCTAAAGTTTTGTTTTACAGAACATTGAAGATTATATTTTACATTTCTTATATTTCGTAAAAACATTTCATTTGTAGGCCATTTCTATTTACTATTTTTTAATGTGAATTAAACTTAATTTAAATAGTTACTTGGTTACTCATGCTAAGTATTTCTTTCAATAAAACTAAAAAAAACAACTACGCATGTTTTCCTTTGACTTAGCATAAACTTACTTTACGGGGAAAAATATTGCGATATATGCTGTGTATCGATATCCAGCCAAAATACACCATGATATGAGTTTTGGCCCATATCGCCCAGTTCTACTCTCAGCTAATTGTTATGCTTTAAGCTGCTTGAAAAAATTTGAGTTACAGGCATTGCCGCCAATAGTTGGCATAGAAAATGTCAAAAGGAACCTCGTAAGTTTCGCCCAAAACATCTGGCCTTACTCATGAGCTATAGCTCACAGCTAAAATGGACTTCATTTTCCCAAGCATGGGACGGACCAAAGTGAGTGAACGGCAGTGCTAAGTGAAGCGATGCTGTTCATTGATTTAAAGAAAGAAATCATCAAAAACACAACCAAGCGTGTTGCCAACTTAAAGTAATTTGAAGCAGAATAGTCTAACGCCAGCCAAGAATGTTAATATAACATCCAAACGGGGGACATTTATCCATGAAAATATGGAAATACTGCTGATGGTGTGTTTGATGGAAAAGTAGCTTGAAGGAGATAGTGTAGAAATCTGCTCTACAAAGTAAATGCTGTACATTATTAACGTAATACAACATGTCTGTCTATCTGTGTTGGCCCTGCGATGAGGTGGCGACTTGTCCAGGGTGAAATGCCTTCAGCCCGATTAGAGCTGAGATAGGCGCCAGCACCCTCCGCGACCCCAAAAGGGAATAAGCGGTAGGAAATGGATGGATGGATGACCTACTGTAGTTAGTAGCACATATTATATATTTTCTATACAAAATCAAAACATTTGTTTTCCTTTTTAAAGGCATGTTCCATATTAAAATTGTGCTGTTTTGGGGATGTCAAGCAACAATGAAATTGATTTCAATGGGAGACGTTGACTTGAGGTACACGAATTATGACTTAAGAGCTCTGTCACAGAACCAATTGAGATACTACTGTACCAGGATTTCCACATAAGTACGTCTGTCAATCTGTGACTTCACAAATAGCTCGCTGTTAAAAAGACTGCAAAACACAGGGCAACTAATACTTCACATGAACCTTAGGATTTGACACTCCGACATTGTTTAACTAGAGTATCCAACAATGTAACACAATTTCAGACAGTCAGAAATGAGAAACATTGCCATAAGTCTCCTGTAAGAATTAGGTAAATACTTATTGTATTTACAACATGTTCAAATTGTACAGAAAACAAAATTGCAACATCTTACCGCATCAGACAACTCCAATGTGTGTTTCTTGTTTTTCTTTATCGGGGTAAATATTTGTTCATATTCCTCAGTGGACTCCAGGAGCCTTTTTGTTGGTTTACGGAGGCGTTTGTTCTCCCAATTTCCTGTGTAAACACAAAAGGTTTGGTATTTTTTAAGCAATCTCCTGTATGCAGCAGCAGTTTGCATCTCACCGGTTGCAGTGCTCGACTCAGAGAAAGAGTTGTTCTCTAGCTGCCTCTCAGGTTCCACGAGAACATCTGGAGATGTTTTTAAAGTGTCCGATCCGTTCATCTCAAAATTTACGCCGGCCACGTTCTCCTCGACCAGCTGCCAGCGTTTCTTTGGGGCCAAGGGGGATTCTGTGATCTTGTCGAGGTAGTTGGCGGTGGGATCATCCGCAATGGGGTGTTCGGATCCAGCTAAATCAGCGTGGCCACTGACAAACTCCCTGCCGAAAGCCAAGTCGGCCATGTTACAGGAAGGACCAGGTCGTTGAGGCTTCAGTTTGGCAGGGAGTCTCTGTTTCCTCCGTTGTTTGTCTGCGTTCCCCATGTGTAATGCAAAATCTTCGCCATGATAAGTGTCTGCTGACATGATAGATTTTGTCTTGGACTTAGTTTTTACCTTCGAAAATTCTCCTAATTGTCCAAACTCCGTTTTGATGCCTTGGCTGACGGAAGACCCCCGCAGTGGATCGGCCCATGTAGGAGAAGGCATAACCAGCGGTTCCTCCTTGATGAGGTTCGGGGATGGTGGAACAAGCAGAGGCCTACCTTCTTTCTGTCTGGTGTCATGCATGTCTTTGAGGAGCATGAGGAATGTACTGAACTTATAATTAGAATCGGGATGAAATGAGTTCCCCTGGGAGTCGGTGTTGTCTTCCACAAGCGACTTAAAGGTGATTTCCTTCATATCCTGGATAGCGTCAATGGGACACAATGCAGAGGACGACGACGACGGGTCCGAGCTAACATTCTCGGTCTTAATTCGAACCGGTTGTGTAAAGGAGACACCCTGGCCTAAATTTGAGCCGATCGTGATTTTTTTCGTGTCTGGTTTCCTCGTACGCCTCTTTGGAGAGATGTGATTTACAGTGAAAGATCGATCAGAGATTGAATCCCAACAGGGAGACTTTTTAGTTTTTAACCGAGCTGCATCACTTGTGGTTTCGGTACGACAATCAGAGGTGGGTAAGGCCAGGTCATCTTGGAGATCATCCTCTTCCCTTGTTTCAATGGCTCTTATGAGGCGACCACTAGCATGAAGGCTTGTGCTACACCCATGTGCTGTTTCTTCTTCATCCATTGCCTGATTTCTACAGTCCAAAGGGACACCCCTAATAACACTGGCAGAATGATGAATTTGTGTGACCGTTGTTTTTACTTGACTGTAAGGTCCGTCTAGTTCCTGCAATGGGGGAACTGCACTACGTTTTGGACAATGTAACACGGGAACTGATTCCAGATCTGTATAGGGCGAGTTCTGTGGTTCTTGTTTCGGTGTGTGGATTGTTGTATAAAGGTCCATTGTGTCCTTGCTGGCTAAAGACTCTTGTGACCCACTGATAATATGGCCAAATATGTCCGACAGACATTTCTTTTTCTTTCTGCAGGTTTTTTTATTCAACGGCGTGTCTGCAGAGTTTTTGAATACTTGTTGCTCATGTCCCCTGGGGGGTGGGAGCAGAGTTGCGTCCAGACTGAAAGAAGGGTGCTCCTGCTGTGTGTCAGGATGGAGCGGGCGGAGTGCAAGCTCCTCTCCATTGAGAGACATTCCAGGCAAACACTTAGCATTAAATTGTTGAACGGAGCAGATCCGCTCAGCTTCTGCCACACTGACGTTCCACGCAGACCGCAAACTTTTGGGTATCTGCAAAGGGCAGAGAAGACAAAATCATGCATATTACGGTGATAGGAGATTGTAAATTGCCCATAGGTTTTGATTGATTGATTGATTGATTGATACTTTTATTAGTAGATTGCACAGTTCAGTACATATTCCGTACAATTCACCACTAAATGGTAACACCCCAATAAGTTTTTCAACTTGTTTAAGTCGGGGTCCACGTTAATCAATTCATGGTACAAATATATACTATCAACATAACACAGTCATCACACAAGTTAATCATCATAGTATGTACATTGAATTATCTACATTATTTACAATCTGGGGGGTGGGATGAGGAGCTTTGGTTGATATCAGTACTTCAGTCATCAACAATTGCATCAACAGAGAAATGTGGACATTGAAACAGTGTAGGTCTTATTTAGTAGGATATGTACAGCCAGCAGAGAACATAGTGAGTTCACATAGCATAAGAACAAGTATATACATTAGAAGTACATTTGAGTTGTTTATAATCCGGGGAGATGGGATGTGAATGGAGGAGGGTATTAGTAAAGTGTTGAAGTTGCCTGGAGGTGTTGTTTTAGAGCGGTTTTGAAGGAATATAGAGATGCACTTACTTTTATACCTGTTGGGAGTGCATTCCACATTGATGTGGCATAGAAAGAGAATGAGTTAAGACCTTTGTTAGATCGAAATCTGGGTTTAACGTGGTTTGTGGAGCTCCCCCTGGTGTTGTGGTTATGGCGGTCATTTACGTTAAGGAAGTAATTTGACATGTACTTCGGTATCAAGGAGGTGTAGCGGATTTTATAGACCAGGCTCAGTGCAAGTTGTTTTACTCTGTCCTCCACCCTGAGCCAGCCCACTTTGGAGAAGTGGGTTGGATTGAGGTGTGATCTGGGGTGGAGGTCTAAAAGTCACCCGACTAGCTTGTTCTGGGATGTTTTCGGAGTCTAGATTTGAGGGTTTTGGAGGTGCAAGCGTAATGGAAAAAGGGTTGAATGAGAGTTCCAGCTAGAATCCTCAAGGTGCTTTTGTTGACCAGAGAGGAGATTCTGTAGAGGAATCTCGTTCTTTGGTTGACCTTTTTGATCACCTTGGTTGCCTAGGTGTGAATGGTTGTTTGTCTACATGTGCCCTGTGACTGACTGGCGAGGCAAACATTTCAGGAAGCAGCCCGTTTTGCACAAAGTCATCTAGGATTAGGGACGGGAATCGAAATAAACGGTTCTCTTTTAGAGCTAGTTCCCAGTGTAGTTGCCAATTTTTCAAACGATTCCTTATGAAATTCAACTACTTGGTGCGTTTGCAAACAGCTAAAATTATGTACAAAGCAAACTATAACCTGCTACCCAAGAATGTAAAACAATTATTTTCAACAAAAGGAGAAATATAAACACAGAGGAAAATGTAATTTAAAAGATTTGTATGCTTGTACAACACTTAAAACCCTTAGCATATCCGTATGTGGAATTAAATGATGGAATGGATTAACTAAAGCAATCAAACAAAGCACCAATATGATTCAGTTTAGGAGACTTTTCAAACTACAAGTGTCCACAAAGTACACAGAACAATAATTATGATGAACATCATGAACCCCTTTTTTATTGAGACAAAGGCTACTTATGCATTTAATATCAGCTTGTATATTATTTATTTATTGTTCACTGTTCTGTTACAGAGAACAAGAAAATTGGATAAAATTGCTATGGTATGAAAAGGGGTAGGATTAAATAAGATCTGCTTCTTCCTACTCTGTATCAAAACAACTGGGAATATATGTGATGTATTACATTATATAGTATGCATGTTTAAAATAAACTGAAACTGAACTGAACGATGCCAAAGATTGGGATGACGTTATTCCGTAACGTACGTAGTGATGTCAGATGTCAAAATAGCTTGGCTCCAAGTTCCATATTTATACAGCCAGAATTACTTTTAACCCCGCTCTCCCGGTTTCAGTCTGCTCCAACGTCTCACCCTTCCTTCGTGCTGGCTTCTATAAGCAGCAGTATATTTAGCTTCAAAGGTATAAGGTTGTAAATCCTCATTTGTCCAAAAATAGTCTGCCATGATTAGAAAACACTTTTGTTTGATTCCGGAAGTAGGAACACACATGTTGCTGGAAGTCAGATGTGCGCTGCTATGGAAACAGAAAGCAATGCGTGGAATAAATCTGTCCCGGTAATTATTAAAATGATAAAAATACGGTACATATTGAACATGTTACATATTGTTATGAACGTGTCTGTTACTACATTATATATAGACTTGCTTGCTGGAGGGTTTTCAAAATTGTTGGAGAGGGCTTTGAAGGCTACAACGGTGACTCTTTCAAGCGTTTCATCTTTAAAATATTCAAAACCAAAAAAAAAAATGTGTTCGTCTCTCCTAATGATTGTAAACGATAGGAAAAATTCTCAAAAAAGTGTAGTTTCCCTTTAAAATCTCACTGTTAGCTTTGTAAGGTCATGTTAACTCTATACTAAACTGATGCTAATCCACCTTTTTCTTCCTTTTTTTACCAAAATAATCAATAATAGAAACACTAAGGCAGGGGTGCCCACACTTTTTCTGCAGGCGAGCTACTTTTCAATTGACCAACTCGAGGGGATCTACCTCATTTATATATATCATTTATATTTATTTATTTATTTATGAAAGAGACATTTTTGTAAACAAGTTAAATGTGTTTAATGATAATACAAGCATGTGTAACACATATAGATGTCTTTCTTTCACAAAGACAAGAATATAAGTTGGTGTATTACCTGATTCTGATGACTTGCATTGATTGGAATCAGACAGTAATGATGATAACGCCCACATTTTCAAATGGAGGAGGAAAAAAGTGGTCCTTTCTGTACAATACCACATGAAAGTGGTTGGTTTTTGGCATCTAATTCATCCAGCTTCCATACACTTTACAAGAAAAACATTGGCGGCAAATTCCGTAGCTTGCTTGATTGACATTCACGGCACCCGAGGGTCTTGTGAGATGACGCTGGCTGCTGCCAGTTCATTATTATGAAAAAATGACAGAGAGGAAGGCGAGAAACACTTTTTATTTCAACAGACTTTCGCGCCGTCCCTTCCGTCAAAACTCTAAAGGCCGACTGCACATTTCCTATCTTCACAATAAAAGCCCTGCTTCATGCTGCCTGCGCTAACAAAATAAGAGTCTCGGAAAGCTGGCGTGCACAAATGATGTGCACGCCAGCTTTCTGAGGGATCGCTTGTGCACGCCAGTTTTCCGAGACTCTGTATTTAGTTAGCGCAGGCAACATGAAGCAGGGCTTTTATTGTGAAGATAGGAAATGTGCAGTCGGCCTTTAGAGTTTTGACGGAAGGTACGACGCGAGAGTCTGTTGAAATAAAAAGTGTTTCTCGCCTTCCTCTCGGTCATATTTTCATAGTAATGATCTTGCAGCAGCCAGCGTCATCTCACAAGACCCTCCGGTACCGTGAATGTCATTTAAGTGACGTCTTGGTGAAGATAGATGATCACTACATTTTAGGTCTATTTTTTTTAAAAGCCTGGCCGGAGATCGACTGACACACCCCCCACGGTCGACTGGTAGCTCGCGATCGACGTAATGGGCACCCCTGCACTAAGGAATCAAATTGTAAGTAGAATCGAAAGTGGAATTGGAACAGGAAAACTATCAATTCCCATCTCTAGCTAGGATGAGATCAAGCTCACCGGTGCCCCAAATGAGGACAAGCAGTATAAAAAAATGAATAATGTGTATTGTTACCGTGTACTTGTAGTCTTTCTCCTTCTGCTTGCCTCGCCGCCGAAGCACGGGCAGGTCGTCAAACTCATAGAGTCCATGGAAAGGAAAAATGGCGTTCCCGGGGACCCAGGCTGACTCCACAATCTCTCCAATGGTCACCAGAAAATACATGCGACAGGGACGAGGACTAGGAACTGGGGCAAAAACAAAATATTGATTTAAATACCGTCAACCTGCTTCCTATTAAAGATATATCTGTTTACGGTCTTCTTTTAATTGATTTGATTATAACAAAAATAATATAAAATGAAGTCTCCATGAAGAGACTTTCAAACAAAATTGCAAAGACAAAAATCACTCAGAAGACAACAAAAAACAAGGGGTGAGTCTGAAAAGAAACATAAGATTATGATGTCCTGCCCTATCACTCGGATCACCTTATTTCAAAACCAAAATATATATTGTACATCATGTTTGAAATACAATTGCCAGACTGATTATTACATGCACCAACACAAGACACAAGAACACAAAAATATACAAAAGACTGTATAGCTAAAACACACACAATAATGCAGTTGGGATGAAATTTCACCAGAATTAAAATGTGACAATAGTATTTTAGAGAAAAAGCTGTCTCGTGAGAGGGGTTAGTGCGTCTGCCTCACGATACGAAGTTCCTGCAGTCCTGGGTTCAAATCCAGGCTCGGGATCTTTCTGTGTGGAGTTTGCATGTTCTCCCCGTGAATGCGTGGGTTCCCTCCGGGTACTCCGGCTTCCCCCCACTTCCAAAGACATGCACCTGAGAATAGGTTGATTGGCAACACTAAATGGTCCCTAGTGTGTGAATGTGAGTGTGAATGTTGTCCGTCTATCTGTGTTGGCCCTGCGGTGAGGTGGCGACTTGTTCAGGGTGTACCCCGCCTTCCGCCCGATTGTAGCTGAGATAGGCGCCAGCGCCCCCCGCGACCCCGAAAGGGAATAAGCGGTAGAAAATGGATGGGATGGATGGACTGGACACGCAAAATGGATTGGAACCAGATCTAGTAAGATCCAAATACTACGTGCTAAACAGCGTGCGCAACCTAGTTGTTTGACATGTGTGATCTACAAAGACCGTGTGTACAATTGATAACAATTGCAAAATTGGTGCAGCCTTATTTAATTGAGGTTTTTATGTGTACTCCATGGCTTTCACCATTGAGACACTTATATAATGCACATTTCTGCTCATGTTCTCATGCTCCTATCTGTGGCGTTTTGCCATGTTTTACCATGAATTGACTAACGTGGACCCCGAATCAAACAAGTTGAAAAACTTATTGGGGTGTTACCATTTAGTGGTCAATTATAAGGAATATGCACTGTACTGTGCAATCTACTAATAAAGGTCACAATCAATCAATCAATTGAAACATGCAGCAGGCATGCACCACTTTTTCTGGGTGTTTTAGAGGCAGTCCTGCAGTGCATTTACAACAGAACCCGCTCAAGAGTGCTGAAGGGACGCTTCGGGAGATGCTGGTACCAACTGGGAACAAGCACTAGAATGTCCCAGATGCAAGAAAATGGATATTGCAATACGTTTTTTTTCATACAGAAAATATGTTAATGATTAAAAGGAATGTCATGGAAAAAATGTCAGCAGACCCTAAAACACACTAACTGAATTTGTTTTAATCGGTCCCTTAAGTCATCCAGCTACTAAACTATAAAATGATAATGCTAAATGGACGATATGTCTTATATTTTTTTGTTTTTGACAGTCCGTATGTGTTGACTAGCATTCGTAGGACGGAGTTGGAGCGCTATCCCCTCCTGTCTCACAGCTATTTCTGCACAATTGCCAGTTTGCATGCACATTTCAGACATGCTTATATATATACACACAAAACATGTCCCGCAATACAGTTTGAGTCTTGATAAATCACGGTGTGTGTGATAAATAATAAAATTTGAATTTTCCCATCCCAGTATTGTGACCGTTCTGATGATCAGCATATATTCACCACATTCAAGAACACGGACTTGCTACCTATTTGGATAACTTAAGAGACACAATCCTCTGCGCATGAGCTTAGTAGTTCAGCTTCAGAATCCCAATCAGGTTTATTTGGCCAAGTATACTTGCACATACAAGGAATTTTGTCTTCAGCAGTTGTTAGCTTTCTAAACATACAACAAATAGACAAGTATACATTCACTGGGCAAGCAAGTACTCGAGGAGAATACTTTACAGCAAGACGTACTAGTCACCTATCAACATTATATACAAGACTATGCAAGATTTAGTTTTTAATTTTCCTGATCGAACTCTCCTGAAGGGATCAATAAAATACTATTCATTAGGGGTGTAACGGTACACAAAAATTTCGGTTCGGTACGTACCTCAGTTTAGAGGTCACGGGTCGGTTAATTTTCGGTACAGTAAGAAAACAACAAAATATAAATGTTTTGGTTATTTATTTACCAAATTTGTAAACAATGGCTTTATCCTTTTAACATCGGGAACACTATAATAATTCTGCCCACGATAATCCACATTAAACTGCTTCAACGTGTTGCTCAGATTAAATAAAATGACAAAACTTTTCTTCTACATATAAAAAGTGCAACAAACACTTTCAGGTCAACTCATCATGCTTAATTTATTACAGCATTTGGGAAGCCTGTTGATTTTTATTATGTAAATGTTATATTTGTATCAACATGTGATAGCAGGGACCCTGCCATTCAAAAACTGCTACATTACTAATGATTAATGTAACTATAGCTGAAAAAATAGCACAATAGCAATAGGAGAGACTAATTCATCCCTGAACATCATGGAGTTCATGTAGGCTTTATGATGCACTTACATTATTTTATCAACTATCAGAGACAGAAACTTTTCATTTAACATAATGTCTTTTCTTGCTGCTTCAACACACCTCAATCAACACACACACACACAGACAAACACACACACTAAAATGAGCTAACGTTACGCTAAAAGCTAACTAGCCTTCACCTAAAGCCAGGACTGCGAGTGAGAAGGTCAAAGCGCTCATAGTGATGTTGGTAGTAGTTGACTCGGAAGTGTTTAGTATAATTTGGGGAGAGTCCGCTGCTCACCTGCTAAACCCCTATCTGCTCGACGCTGAAACACTGACTACATGCGCTCTGAATGCGCACTGCTGATTGGCTGTTACCGCTACGGTTGTAACCATTCAGATGGTTGTGTGGGTGGGACAATGCTGGGTGCTGTGCAGGAGACAGAGGTACAACGGAGCAGAGCAGCTTATTAAGACTTTAGCATAGGCGGCTACTTCATATGTTCATGTGGAAACTTGTTCGGTACTCCTCCGCACCGAACTGAACCCCCCGTACCGAAACGGTTCAATACAAATACACGTACCGTTACACCCCTACTATCTATCTATCTAGTGCAAAGTACAAATATGTGCATAAGAGAGATATATTGTGTGCTATATCTTGTGTGCTATCAAGTTTGCACATGTTTTAGTACACGCAAACCTTTTGTAGATCAGTCACTGGGTGTTCTGCATACAGATAAAACAGAGCTAGCAAACAAAGCTAGCGAATAGAACACGCAGCAGGCTAAACTCTTGATGAAGGATACAACAGAGAAGCACTCCGGACACACTGAAATGCTTCCCGCAGCAACAAGATCCCACTACAGCAGCCCAGAGATAAGACAAAACAGCCATATCACTGACGCACTTGACAGCTGTGATATCGACTCTCTTTCAAAAAGCTATTGAATTATTTTACTTTGTGTTAACATTCATCATCTTTTATGTGTCTTAATTGATGGAATACGTTCTGCAGTTAAAAGCTCATGCATGCAAAGACTTCCAAGTGCATCTGCATTGTTTTTTGGACCCAGCCAAATTAAAACAATGTTTTCTCGTCCAATCAAAAACCTTGGCGAGGTAGATTACCTAAAATACAGGGGTGCTTTTAGATTATTTTTTTTTAACCATGACTTCCCCCTCCACCCACCCGCACACACAGTACATGCAGGTCGGGATGCCCTTGGAATTGTCACAACCTCACATGGCGCCCCTGCTTGGAATTATTGTTAAAATCTTGTCTCGTTCTTGGGAACCCAATATTTTTGTACTCTCCCGTCTTGACAAAACAACAAGAATGTTTTAAATGAAAGCTTACTTTTCATCTTGGTGTGGAGGCCCAGTTGAGGGTCGCAGAGAACTCGGCATGGCCACCAGGGCCGTCTGTTGAACTTAGCCCATACCACATCGCCTTCCACATGTTGCACCGATGGAGCAAGTCTTTTCTTTGGGCTGTTGGACTGAGCAAGAGAATGACACAATTAACATTTAACACATTTGATCTAGAATGGGATTGTGCTGAAAATGTTTATTTCCACTCCGGGATTAATAAAGTATTTCTGATTATGATTCTGATAATGTCCTAACTGACCAGAGAAAAGCATTTTTTTTTAGGGATGCACCGATTAATCGGTAACCGAATATATTCGGCCGAATATGGCAAAAAAAGACACATTCGGCCTTCGGTGGAATGAGTTAAAAACAAGGCCGAATAGTGGCGTGTGACGCAAGTTTTTGATGCGGTGACGCAATCAACCAACGTGCAGTGACGTTGGGATATGTTGTGTACCTGTATAAGTGTATGAGGTTACAAGCACACACTTATTGAGATTTAGTGGGGCCTCTGTTTACATTATTAGCCTGTTGTGTAGGCTACCTGTATAAGTGTATGAGGTTACAAGCACACACTTAATTGAGATTTACTTGAGCCTTCTGTTTACATTATTAGCATATCTACTGTGGCTAAGCAGACTTTTGCCAAAAGGACAATAATTCATTTGTTGTGGGTTTATCCACTTTAATGCACTTTATTTTTTTTGGGGATGCATATTTTGTTTGAAGGCCTAATATAAATGAAAAACTGTGCTTTATTTGAAAAGCAAAGACTACTGGAATATTTAAAAAATGTCAATATTCAATAAAAAATTACTTTATTTGAAAAACATGTGTAAATATTTATTCTAGGCTATTTATGCAATATTAAAAAAATTGTGAAAAACTGCATTCATTCGGTATTCGGCCAAGCGTTTAAATTTTATTCGGCTTCGGCCACAAATTTTCATTTCGGTGCATCCCTCATTTTTTTTATTGAAGATGTATACCGTATCAGGCAGGGGTTTCCAACTACCATCACTATTAGGGCTTCTTTGACATAAAGAAAAAAAGAGGTTATGAATGGCAACATTGTAAATGCAGTTCATTTACAACGCCAATGATATTGTGTGTTAGTCTGTCAACAAATAGTGGCATAATGCCTGAATACGAAGGTTGTGTAGTTTACCCTTTGGTGAGCTACTCAAAATCAGGTGGTGCTCTACAGGTCACAGGTAAGTCACAGGTAAGACCCCTGGAATAGGGCTTTGTGCATTTATTATGACTTTACGGTATACCCTTTCATGTGGCGTTATGTTTAAACAATTCATATTGTCCAAAATTCTGAGTTTTGGCGATTTTTGTGTTGAATAGCTACCTTTAACTGGAAATGACGTACCGTCTGCAGACGTGTGAGCTGTAAGTTTGATCATTTACTTTTCTTTCAGCAAGGAGGCTAACCTACCACGATGTTGCTTTTTAAAAAAGTGGCTGTAATGTTAGCACTGTCACTCACATAGCTATCCGTGAGGGCCTCATCAGTGCGTATTAACCAATCAATCAATCAATGTTTACTTATATAGCCCTAAATCACTAGTGTCTCAAAGGGCTGCACAAACCACTACGACATCCTCGGTAGGCCCACATAAGGGCAAGGAAAACTCACACCCAGTGGGACGTCGGTGACAATGATGACTATGAGAACCTTGGAGAGGAGGAAAGCAATGGATGTCGAGCGGGTCTAACATGATACTGTGAAAGTTCAATCCGTAATGGATCCAACACAGTCGGAAGAGTCCAGTCCAAAGCGGATCCAACACGGCAGCGAGAGTCCCGTTCACAGCGGAGCCAGCAGGAAAAGTCTAAAAACTAAATTGTCCTACATGTACATCATCAAAATTGATATTGGGACCCCCTTAGGAGCCCAGTAGTTACTGACAGTGGTTTTGGTAGTTTTAAGCCAGTAATTTCCAGGAGTTATCTAACCCTCTGAGACATGCTATCTTAGTGTTGCTACAGTTTGTGACCTATCATCGCACCCCTAATGTTACATTGATGTATGTGATATAACGCATCTATTAAAGGCCTACTGAAATGAGATTTTCTTATTCAAACGGGGATAGCAGGTCCATTCTATGTGTCATACTTGATCATTTCGCGATATTGCCATATTCTTGCTGAAAGGATTTAGTAGAGAACATCGACGATAAAGTTCGCAACTTTTGGTCGCTAATAAAAAAGCCTTGCCTGCACCGGAAGTAGCAGACGATGTGTGCGTGACGTCACTGGTTGTAGAGCTCCTCACATTGTTTACAATCATAGCCACCAGCAGCTAGAGCGATTCGGACCGAGAAAGCTAAAAATGTCCCCATTAATTTGAGCGAGGATGAAAGATTTGTGGATGAGGATAGTGAGAGTGAAGGACTAGAAAAAAGAAATAAAGAAAAAAAATAAAAAAGTAAAAAAAATAAAAATAAAGGCGAGGGCAGTGGGAGCGATTCAGATGTTATTAGACACAATGACTAGGATAATTCTGGAAAATCCTTTATCTGCTTATTGTGTTACTAGTGTTTTAGTGGGATTATATGGTACCTGAAAGTCGGAGGGGTGTGGCCACCGGTGTGAAGTGAAGTGAATTATATTTATATAGCGGTTTTCTCGAGTGACTCAAAGCGCTTTACATAGTGAAACCCAATATCTAAGTTACATTTAAACCAGTGGGGGTGGCACTGAGAGCAGGTGGGTAAAGTGTCTTGCCCAAGGACACAACGGCAGTGACTAGGATGGCGGAAGCAGGAATCGAACCTGCAACCCTCAAGTTGCTGGCACGGCCACTCTACCAACCGAGCTATGCCGTGTGGTGACCACCAGTGTCTCTGAGGGAAGCCACGCAGCTGCAGGAGGACGCAGGCTCCGCTCATAACTACGGTAAGAGCCGACTTATTACCACAATTTTCTCACCGAAACCTGTCGGTTGAAATATGGTCGGGAACCACGTTCGCTTGACCGCTCTGTTCCATAGTAAAGCTTCACCTTCGGGAATTTTAAACAAGGAAACACCGGCTGTGTTTGTGTTGCTAAAGGCAGCTGCAATACACCGCTTTCCACCTCCATCTTTTTACTTTGACTTCTCCATTATTAATTGAACAAATTGCAAAAGATTCAGCAACACAGATGTCAAGAATACTGTGTAATTATGCGATTGAAGCAGACTACTTATAGCTTGGATCGGGCTGGAAAAAAATGTCTGCTACAACCGGTGACATCAAACGCAAGCGTCATCATACCGCAACGTTTTCAACAGGACACTTCGCGGGAAATTTACAATTGCAATTTAGTAAACTAAAAAGGCCGTATTGGCATGTGTTGCAATGTTAATATTTCAACATTGATATATGAACTATCAGACTGCATGGTCGCTAGTAGTGGGTTTCAGTAGGCCTTTAAGTGTAGAGTTACAGTGTATGTGTAAAAAGTGGACAAAATTGCTTCTTGGAGCCACACTGTGTCAGACACACGTGTAAACAAACAGTTCATTAGCATAAGAGCTACACACACTAAAAATAACATATTCTCAGTGGGACTAACAAGCAATTTAAGCTGTCTGAATACCAGAATCAAGGCCAGATTTTGGACAACCTTCTTGAAATGCGCTTTTGTGGGACATCTGAAACATATTTAAGATAAAGTACAGTAGTGCCGCAACTAACGAGTGTTCAGGGATACAAATAGTCACTCTGGTGCTTTACGTCGCGATCTCCTTGCCCGCCCTTGAGTGAAGTAGTACTGTCCACAGTCCACAGTTAGAGATCGACATAATCCGCGCAGGAGAAGAAGCAGATGACCAAATATAGAGAAACAAGCCATTAAAAACATGTCCAGGAACCTCACTCTGCATCACACAAGCCACAGCCAGCGTTTGTGGCATGCAGCCAAAAGCATCCAGACAACAAACATTTCTCTATTAAACCATGGAAAAACTGCCAATGCTGTTTGACGTGTTTCAGTTTGTCCCGTCTCCGGACTCAACCGGACAGTCAAGCATTACCTTTTGTACACAGACACAGTACATAATATTTGCGGTCACCATGAATTGATTTACGTGGACCCCGACTTAAACAAGTTGAAAAACTTATTTGGGTGTTACCATTTAGTGGACAATCGTACAGAATATGTACTGTACAATCTACTTCTAAAATTTTCAATCAATCAAAATCTCTTGACGATTTCCTAGTTAGTATTGTTACACGACGGAGAAGCAGTCTGTAGACCACACATACAAAAGTCTGCTCCCCAAGGTGAACGTTCAAAAGAATTATTACATTATTTTCTAACATAACTGTAGTTCTTTGTAGTACATGCTACTTTACTGTTTTTCAATCAGTATGTCTTATTTAAAAGTTTGTTTTTAATTTTAAATGACATGTTACATGTTAAAATTGTGGCATTTTGGAAGGGCCAAGCACACAGTTAATAGTGATTTTAATTAACTTCAATAGGAGGGGCTGGTTTGAGATACAAGTGCTTTGAGTTTAGAGCTCTGTCGTGGAACACATTGAGCTTGTAAGTTGAGGTACCACAGTTGTTGAATAAAAGCATAATAGTATTGGACGTTTGAAGGAGTCTTATTATGCAAAACCAACTTTTCTTAGCTCTTGGCACCCGTTTATGTATTTGAGATCACCATAACTCGGGAAAATTTTAATCCAAACCGTGGAGGCCTTTCGGAAATATTAAAACACTTTTTCCTTAGTTACGTTGGCGAATATCTCTTTATATGGTAGCGGTTTATCCGTAAAGCTTTGTGCAAGTCTGACATTTTTATTCGATTGTAGTCAGTAAGTTCGCTATTTTACTCTAACCTCTTGTTTTGGGGCAGACTGTCTCATACAAACATGCTAAAATCCTCTGCTGTTGCCATTACTAATGAAAAGTAGGGCAAAGATCTAACTCATATCTGTTGGAAGACTCTATATGGAAGCGCTAAAAACTACAACATGGCGGACAGGGTAGAGACACAGTCCAGGGTGGATTGGCCTTGAGGAGGGCCTGGGCACATATAAATAAGATTGCCCTGACAAGACAGCCAGAAAGCGGCTAAAAGATGATCTATAGAACAAAATGTATGCAAAACTTTAACCATATTACCACCATAACATGTTATGTGGACCTTGAGGAAATGTTTTAGATCATAATTATAACCATAACATGGCACCTTTAAAGGCCTACTTAAACCCACTACTACCGACCACGCAGTCTGATAGTTTATACATCAATGATGAAATATTAACATTGCAACACATGCCAATACAGCCGGTTTAGTTGAATAAATTACAATTTTAAATTTCCCGTGGAGTTTCTTGTTGAAAACGTCGCGGAATGATGACGCGTGCGCGTGACGTCACGGGCTGTAGAGGACATAGTAGCGCAGCACCATTTGTGGCAATTACACAGTATTCTCCACATCTGTGTTGCTGAATCTTTTGCAATTTGTTCAATTAATAATGGAGAAGTCAAAGTAGAAAGATGGAGGTGGGAAGCTTTAGCCTTTAGCCACACAAACACACGGTGTTTCCTTTTTTTACATTCCCGGAAGTGAAGCTTTACTATGGATCAGAGCAGTCAAGCGAACATGGTTCCCGACCACTTGTCAACCGGCAGGTTTCGGCTAGAAAATTGTGGTAAAAAGTCGCCTCTTACCGGAGATCAGTCGAGCTTGCGCCGTCCATGCAGCTGCCGTCGACTTCCCTCAGAGACTGGCGTCAAGACACCCGTGGACACGCCCCTCCGACTATCAGGTACTATTTAATCTCACTAAAACACTAGCAACACAATAGAAAGATAAGGGATTTCCCAGAATTATCCTAGTAAATGTGTCTAAAAACATCTGAACCCGTCCAAATGCAATCGCCTTTTTTTTTAGTCCTTTGCAATCAATATCATCATCCATGAATCAAATCAATCAATCAATCAATGTTTATTTATATGGCCCTAAATCACAAATGTCTGAAAGGACTGCACAAACCACTCAGACTACGACATCCTTGGAAGAACCCACATAAGGGCAAGGAAATCTCACACCCAGTGGGACGTCAGTGACAATGATGACTATGAGAACCTAGGAGAGGACCACAAATGTGGGCAACCCCCCCCCCCTCTAGGGGACCGAAAGCAATGGATGTCGAGCGGGTCTAACATGATACTGTGAAAGTTCAATCCATAGTCGATCCAACACAGCCGAGAGAGTTTAGTTCAAGCGGATCCAAGACAGCAGTGAGAGTCCCGTCCACAAGAAACCATCCCAAGCGGAGTTTGATCAGCAGCGTAGAGATTTCCCCAACCGATACACAGGCGAGCGGTCCATCCTGGGTCTAAACAAGCGGTCCATCATGGGTCCCGACTTTGGACAGCCAGTACTTCATCCATGGACATCGGACCGGACCCCCTCCGCAAGGGAGGGGGGGACAGCGGAGAAAAAGAAAAGAAGCGGCAGATCATATGGTATAAAAAGGAGGTCTATTTAAAGGCTAGAGTATACAAAAGAGTTTTAAGGTGAGACTTAAATGCTTCTACTGAGGTAGCATCTCGAACTGTTACCGGGAGGGCATTCCAGAGTACTGGAGCCCGAACGGAAAACGCTCTATAGCCCGCAGACTTTTTTGGGGCTATAGGAATCACTAATAAGCCGGAGTCTTTTGAACGCAGATTTCTTGCCGGGACATATGGTACAATACAATCGGCAATATAGGATGGAGCTAGACCGTGTAGTATTTTATACGTAAGTAGTAAAACCTTAAAGTCACATCTTAAGTGCACAGGAAGCCAGTGCAGGTGAGCCAGTACAGGTATATATGTATGTATATATGTATATAAAGGTATATACAGTATAGGTATATATGTATGTATATATGTATATAAAGGTATATACAGTACAGGTATATATGTATGTATATATGTATATAAAGGTATATACAGTACAGGCGTAATGTGATCAAACTTTCTTGTTCTTGTCAAAAGTTTAGCAGCCGCATTTTTTTTTTTAATCTTTCATCCTCATTCAAATAATGGGGAAATTGTTGTTTTTTCGGTCCAAATAGCTCTTGCTGCTGGAGGCTCCAATTATAAACAATGTGAGGACATGAAGAGCCCCCACCCTTGTGACGTCATCGTCTGTGACTTCCGGTAAAGGCAATGCTTTTTTTATTAGCGACCATCGTCGATGTTCTCTACTAAATCCTTTCAGCAAAAAAATGGCCACATCGCGAAATGATCAAGTATGACACATAGAATGGACCTGCTATCCCCGTTTAAATAAGAAAATCTAATTTCAGTAGGCCTTTAAGTAGTATAGCTCAAATTTAAGTACATAAGCAAACTGGTCTGAGACCATAGACATGAAGAAAAAATAGCAAAGTGTGTCCTTGCATGGAGTTCTGTTTTTAGAAACTTGCTAAAATGACAAACTGAGCACGGACGAGGAAGGCAGCATACATAAAGGCCTCGAAAAGTAACTGGAATAATTGTTACTATACTTCCTGAATTGTTAAAAAAAAATCAGCAATGTTTGCAACTCACATTGGAGTTGGTGCCAGCCGGTGAAACAATCCCTGGTTCAGGAGACGCAAGCTCTCCATCACTTTCTGATCCTTCGTCCATGCTCCACCCGTCTCTCATGGTGATGTCTGGAAGTGCGCTGGGGCTCAGAGTGGGGTTGAGCTCCGATATAGTTTTGGACATGAGATTAAAAACGGTAGGTTTGTAAGTCCTTTTGTCCGAGCTCGAACAGCTCGGCGTTCTTGAGCTGGCAACAGTGTGTTCCCATGTCCGGTGAAAGGGGATGAAGTTCTCGCTGGGTTTGTGCACCCCCTGCTCATGCTGCTGCTTAACCTCGCCACTGTCAAACAGCATAGAGCCAAAATGCAGGTAGCCGTTGTTGGTGGGAGAACATCGCTTTCGGCCGTCCGGATTGTGAGTGGGGAAGCCGATTCTGTGGACAAGTGGCAGAGATTCGAATGAGTCCGTGTCACCGTTGCATGGCGAGGTAGGCAGAAGGACCGACGGCGGCTCAAACTCGTCGTCGTCATTGTCACTGATTGGGCTTGAAGAGTGCAATATGTTCCGATCATGGAAGTCCGCCTTTCTGACTCTCACGTTAAAGTCATGCAGCCTCTTCAGCGGGCTGTAAGAGTTGGGCCGCTCCGATTGTATTCCCAAGGGCTGCTCCGACCCGAGCCTGGCCTTGCCGCATTGACTCCTGTAGGAACTGCCCATGAGGCCATTGTGCGGCCTCGGCTCCGGCTGGCCGGGGGAGCCGAACGCCGAGCGAAAAGCCGGTCTGTAAGACTGACTCATGTTGTCATGGCTCGGCCCTGTCAGGAAAGAAAGGGGGGCGGGGGGGAAAAACATGCCGTTTTAGTTGCCAAAAGTGTAGACCAGGGGTTTTCAAACTTTTTCCACTGAGGGCCACAGACTGAAAAATCTAAGTATGCCATTTTGATATTTTTCTTTTTTTAAAAGCAATACAATAGTTGTTGTTTTTTTAGCTTTATGGCTTTCCAAAAGTCTGGTCCCCGGTCTCCGGAAGGGTCTCAGTCATAAAAATGTTAGAAATAAAGTCATAAATTATTTTTCTTTTCATTTAACGCTTGAATCTCGAGATCAACTTCAGGTCTGTCTGTCATTGTAAAAAAAATTAAAATTGTGTTTTTTATGTTTACGGCCTTTATGTAAAAACCTTTATTTATATGGCAAACAAACTATGCAACATTTTCCCCCTAAACATTTCAAAGTGGAATACCGTATATCCTTGAATTGTCACCTGGGGCCGGAGGCGCTAATTAATTTAAAACCTCTTCTCACTCCTGCGCTTACCACAGGCATGCGGTAAAAGTAAGCATGCGCTAATTATTTTAAAACCTCTTCTCACTCCGGCACTTACCAAAGGGATGCGGTACAAATTTGAGTGTGATGTAAGCTTGGACCTTAAATCTTACTGAATAGCTCTTAATCTTCTTCCTTTTATGCGATTTCAAGTTACCGGTATTGAAATCAGCCTCCTCCATTTTGAAAATGATGACAGGGGAAGTGTCGCTCGTGACGTCACGAGTTTGACCAGGCGGTAATACTAAGCATGCGCTAATTATTTTACGAAGCGAGTTTGACCCGGCAGTAATTCAAGGCAGGCGCATACTATATGCCCTGCGGCAATTCAAGGAAATACGGTATTTGACGTGAAGTAATTGGAACCTTAAATAGGTCAATAATTCATAACCAAAAAAAAAAATGAGTGTTGAAAATAAGCCAAATGTATATTTATATTTTTTTACTTTTAACGCTTAAGTCTGTAGATCTCTTGATTATAAGATTTTATCATTTTTCTCATACTTTTTTGTTTGTTTGATGCCCTTTTTGTGTAAGAAAACTCTGTTTTGCACAAAATATGCAATATTATCCCTCCAAAATATTTGAAAGTGAAATTGTTCCAGTGAAGTAATTGGAGCCTGTAGCAGGTCAATAAAAGTCCGCATGGCAGCTTTGTGTTATCAGTGTCAACATTGCAACTGTTTCTTGATACATGTCACTGTTTACTCTTTTATGTTTTACATTTTTATTATAGTATTTTTTAGAATGGGCCGGGCTTCACGGTGGAAGAGGGGTTAGTGCGTCTGCCTCACAATACGAAGGTCCTGAGTATTCTGGGGTTCAATCCCGGGCTCGGGATCTTTCTGTGTGGAGTTTGCATGTTCTCCCCGTGAATGCATGGGTTCCCTCCGGGTACTCCGGCTTCCTCCCACTTCCAAAAACATGCACCTGGGGATAGATTGATTGGCAACACTAAATTGTCCCTAGTGTGTGAATGTGAGTGTGAATTAGAGATGCGCGGATAGGCAATTATTTCATCCGCAACCGCATCACAAAAGTCATCATCCACCCGAACCAACATTTTATCAAAACCACAACCGCCCGCCCGTTGTTATATATCAAATATAGACGATGCAAGGCATTAGTGAGGTTAGAAAGTGTAACTCCCTCCAAATAGCACGGACACAATGGCTTTCTTGAACTGATTTATTTGAAGGCTTCCTTTCCCTTCAAATTCACCGTGAAAACTATAATAAATAAAGCACGTTACAAACGTAAAAATAATAACATGCGCAGCATGTTGATCAAACATTTTACCAAGTAAATTACCAACAAGGGCTTCACGGTGGAAGAGGGGTTAGTGCGTCTGCCTCACAATACGAAGTTCCTGCAGTCCTGGGTTCAAATCCAGGCTCGGGATCTTTCTGTGTGGAGTTTGCATGTTCTCCCCGTGGTTGATTGGCAACACTAAATTGACCCTAGTGTGTGAATGTGAGTGTGAATGTTGTCTGTTTATCTGGGTTGGCCCTGCGATGAGGTGGTGACTTGTCCAGGGTGTACCCTGCCTTCCGCCCGATTGTAGCTGAGATAGGCGCCAGCGCCCCCCGCGACCCCGAAAGGGAATAAGCGGTAGAAAATGGATGGATGGAATTACCAACAAATGACAAACAAATACCTTGTTGGCCATACCCGGAAGTAGCTTCCTTACATCCGTCGACAGACCAAACGAGACACTTCAAAATAAAAGTATGCCCACATACTGTTTCAAAGACTGCTGCTCGTTTTTCGTATGTGGGTAACAACATTTAACTATTTATAAACGGTTGATTTATATAGGCTAGCAAGGTAAAGTGTTGTACCTGACAAGTTTGGGCTACCTTCGCTTCTGCAGCCTTCATCAGAGGTGTCACGTGACGTTGTCTGTGACGTGTTACATGGATTGTACCGTCAAGTGTTGTCAGGTACAACACTTTACCTTACTAGCCTATATAAATCAACCTGTTATAAATACACATCAGTAGGCTAAATGAACCTCTTCAACATAACATTTAACTATGTATATTAGAGATGCGTGGTTTACGGTCACAACCGCGGAGTCCGCGGATAAACCGCGGGTCGGGCGGCTGACATGACGAAAAAATTGATTTTAAATAGATTCGGGCGGGTGGCGGTTGAACCAATTCGGAAATATATATATTGTAATAATCCCAGGAATGTAGGCTCATACAACTTCTTCGTTTGTCTTGTCTTTATTGCACAAGATGTAATACAACCACACAACAGCTCTCATGTCTCTAACGCTTTTCCCGGGAGAACTTGAACTCTTACTTCCTGTTGACAACGTCACTTCCCTATCTCTCCCGGAAGTCCCGCCCCCCAGCCAAAGTCATTGGCTAACACCCCGTAGCCAGCCGCTACATTATACATAGTTAAATGTTATGTTGACGAGGTTCATTTAGCCTACTGACGTGTATTTATAACAGGTTGATTTATATAGGCTAGTAAGGTAAAGTGTTGTACCTGACAACACTTGATGGTACAATCCATATAACACGTCACAGACAACGTCACGCTAACATCACGTGACGCCCATGATGAAGGCTGCAGAAGCAAGGTAGCCACTTTACCTTACTAGCCTATAGAAATCAACCGTTTATAAATAGATAAATGTTGTTACCCACATACGAAAAACCAGCAGCACTCTTTGAAACAGTATGTGGGCATGCTTTAATTTTGAAGTGTCTCGTTTGGTCTGTTGACGGATGTAAGGAAGCTACTTCCGGGTATGAGTACACTTTTTTTTGATGTAATGAGAAGGGTGAAAGACTAAAAAGTATCACAAGGACTTTAAGCGTTTGGGCTATAAGAGCCACAAGATCACAATTTCCTCCTAAAAGAAGCATGCAGGCCAACGAGGTATTTGTTCGTCATTTGTTGGTATTTTATTTGGTAAAATGTTTGATCCACATGCTGTGCATGTTATTATTTTTACGTTTGTTACGTGCTTTATTTTTTACAGTTTTCACGGTGAATTTGAAGGGAAAGGAAGCCTTCAAATAAATCAGTTCAAGAAAGCCATTGTGTCGGTGCTATTTGGAGGGACTTACACTTTCTAACCTCACTAGTGCCTTGCATCGTCTATATTAGATATATAACAATGGGCGGGTGGCGGGCGGTTGTAGCTTTGATAAAATGTTGGTTCGGGTGGATGGTGGGTGGATGACCACTTTAGTGATGCGGTTGCGGATGATATAATTTCCTATCCGCTAGGGGTGTAACGGTACACAAAAATTTCGGTTCGGTACGTACCTCGGTTTAGAGGTCATGGTTCGGTTCATTTTCGGTACAGTAAGAAATCAACAAAATATACATTTTTTCGTTATTTATTTACCAAATTTGTAAACAATGGCTTTATCCTTTTAACATTGGGAACACTATTATAATTCTGCCCACGTTAATCCACATTAAACTGCCGCAAGTTGTTGCTTTGATTAAATAAAATGAAAAAACCTTTTTTCTACATATAAAAAGTTTAACATTGAAACTGTTCAATGTCAACTCATCATGCTTAATTTATTACGGCATTTGGGAAGCCTGTAGTTGACTTTTTTTATGTAAATGTTGTATTTTTATCAACATGTGATAGCAGGGACCCTGCTATTCAAAACTAGGCCGCTACATTACTAATGATTCATGTAACTAGCTGAAAAATAGTACAATTGCAATGGGAGAGACTATTCATCCCTAAACACAATGGAGTTCAATGAAATAACAGACAGACAGGGCTTTGCTGCCCCTAAAACACGCACACGCACGCACACACACACACACACACAGAAAAATTAGCTAACGTTACGTTAAAAGCAAGTTAGCCTTCAACTCAAGCCTATACTGTGAGCGAGCTGAGCAGCAGTTTAAGTTTCTAGAAGGTCAACGGGCTCATAGTGATGTTTGTAATAGTTGTGACTGGGAAGTGTTTAGTATAATTTGGGTAGAGTCCGCTCCTCTCCTGCCAGACGAATATCTGCTCGACGCTAAAGCATTGACTACATCGCTCTGAAGTCTGAAAACGCACTGCTGATTGGCTGTTACATCGCTCTGAATACGCACTGCTGATTGGCTTTGTATGTAACCAACCAGATGCTTGTGTGGGCGGGACAATGAGGCAGAGACAGAGGCAGAAAGCAGAGCAGCTTGTAAAGACTTGATGATGATGATGATGGATTAGATTTATATCGCGCTTTTCTATTGTTATATACTCAAAGCGCTCACAGAGAAGTTGGAACCCATCATTCATTCACACCTGGTGGTGGTAAGCTACATCTGTAGCCACAGCTGCCCTGGGGTAGACTGCGTGGCAGCCAGTTTGCGCCTATGGCCCCTCCGACCACCAACAATCATTCATTCATCATTCATTCACCGATGTGAGCGGCACCGGGGGCAAAGGGTGAAGTGTCCTGCCCAAGGACACAACGGCAGCGATTTGGATGTCAATAGGTGGGAAGCGAACCTGCAACCCTAAGGTTTCTGGCACGGCCGCTCTATCCACTACGCCATGCCGCCTCGAACTTCTGCTTCCGAACTTGTTCGGTACGCCCGCGTGCCGAACCAAAACCCCCGTACCGAAACGGTTCGATACAAATACACGTACCGTTACACCCCTACTATCCGCGCACCTCTAAAGTATATATATTTCCGAATGGTTCAACCGCCACCCACCCATTTTTTCGTCATGTCACCCGCCCGAGACCGCAAATCGTGCATCTCTAGTGTGAATGTTCTCTGTCTATCTGTGTTGGCCCTGCGATGAGGTGGCGACTTGTCAATCAATCAATCAATCAATGTTTACTTATATAGCCCTAAATCACTAATAAATGATAAATGGGTTGTACTTGTATGGCGCTTTTCTACCTTCAAGGTACTCAAAGCGCTTTGACACTACCTCCACATTTACCCATTCACACAGATTCACACACTGATGGAGGGAGCTGCCATGCAAGGCGCCAACCAGCACCCACCCGTTGTGTCTTGCTCAGGACACAACGGACGTGACGAGGTTGGTACTAGGTGGGATTTGAACCAGGGACCCTCAGGTTGCGCACGGCCACTCTCCCACTGCGCCACACCGTGTCTCAAAGGGCTGCACAAACCACAACACGAAGCACTACGACATCCTCGGTAGGCCAGACTTGTCCAGGATGTACACCGCCTTCCGCCCGATTGTAGCTGAGATAGGCACCAGCGCCCCCCGCGACCTCAAAGGGAATAAGCGGTAGTAAATGGATGGCTGGATGGGCCGGGGGCAGAGGTGGGTAGAATAGCCAGAAATTGTACTCAAGTAAGAGTACTGTTACTTTAGAGATTTATTACTCAAGTAAAAGTAAGTAGTCACCCAAATATTTACTTGAGTAAAAGTAAAAAGTATGTTGTGAAAAAACTACTCAAGTACTGAGTAACTGATGAGTAACCTTTTCGTTTAATAATTACGGCAACAAATAATGCACAAAAACAAGAAATAGCAATGAGCAAATTCAGAGCCAGGAATATCTCTTAAGCAACTAAAACAATAATATATATTAAATAATAGTACATTAAAATAAAATAAAAAAATGGCACATTGAGCCACAATAACTTAACAGCACCAAAGCCTCAGTAGGCGTTGATTGATTGATTGAAACTTGTATTAGTAGATTGCACAGTACAGTACATATTCCGTACAATTGACCACTAAATGGTAACACCCCAATAAGTTTTTCAACATGTCGGGTTCTACGTGTGACGGTCACGTGACCGCCAGGCTCTGTTTGATTGGTCCAACGTCACCAGTGACTGCATTTGATTGGTGAAACGCAGGCATGCGTAGTTCCTACTTTCAAAGCGTGTCTGACAATATCAAAACAAACAAAGCGTGCATTAACAGATCGATAAAAAAAAGTAGCGAGTAGCGACCTGATTGCAGATAAATGGAGCGTAGTAAAAGTAGCGTTTCTTCTCTATAAATATACTCAAGTTAAGGTGGGCAGCCTCAGGGTGGAAGACAGAGTAAAACAACTTGCACTGAGCCTGGTCTATAAAATCCGCTACACCTCCTTGATACCGAAGTACATGTCAAATTACTTCCTTAACGTAAATGACCGCCATAACCACAACACCAGGGGGAGCTCCACAAACCACGTTAAACCCAGATTTCGATCTAACAAAGGTCTTAACTCATTCTCTTTCTATGCCACATCAATGTGGAATGCACTTCCAACAGGTGTAAAAGTAAGTGCATCTCTATATTCCTTCAAAAGCGCTCTAAAACAACACCTCCAGGCAACTTCAACACTTTACTAATACCCTCCTCCATTCACATCCCATCTCCCCGGATTATAAACAACTCAAATGTACTTCTAATGTATATACTTGTTCTTATGCTATGTGAACTCACTATGTTCTCTGCTGGCTGTACATATCCTACTAAATAAGACCTACACTGTTTCAATGTCCACATTTCTCTGTTGATGCAATTGTTGATGACTGAAGTACTGATATCAACCAAAGCTCCTCATCCCACCCCCCGGATTGTAAATAATGTAAATAATTCAATGTATATACTATGATGATTAACTTGTGTGATGACTGTATTATGTTGATAGTATATATTTGTACCATGAATTGATGAACGTGGACCCCGACTTAAACTAGTTGAAAAACTTATTCGGGTGTTACCATTTAGTGGTCATCCATCCATGCATTTTCTACCGCTTATTCCCTTTCGGGGTCGCGGGGGACGCTGGCGCCTATCTCAGCTACAATCGGGTGGAAGGCGGGGTTCACCCTGGACAAGTCGCCACCTCATCGCAGGGTGGGTGTGAATATTGTCTGTCTATCTGTGTTGGCCCTGCGATGAGGTGGCAACTTGTCCAGGGTGAACCCCGCCTTCCGCCCGATTGTAGCTGAGATAGGCGCCAGCGCCCCCCGCGACCCCGAAAGGGAATAAGCGGTAGAAAATGGATGGATGGATGACCACTAAATGGTAACACCCGAATAAGTTTTTCAACTTGTTTAAGTCGGGGTCCACGTTCATCAATTCATGGTACAAATATATACTATCAAACAAGTTGAAAAACTTATTCGGGTGTTACCATTTAGTGGTCATCCATCCATCCATTTTCTACCGCTTATTCCCTTTCGGGGTCGCGGGGGGCGCTGGCGCCTATCTCAGCTACAATCGGGCGGAAGGCGGGGTTCACCCTGGACAAGTCGCCACCTCATCGCAGGGCCAACACAGATAGACAGACAACATACCATTTAGTGGTCAATTGTACGGAATATGTACTGTAAATAATAAATGGGTTGTACTTGTATAGCGCTTTTCTACCTTCAAGGTACTCAAAGCGCTTTGACACTACTACCACATTTACCCATTCACACACACATTCACACACTGATGGAGGGAGCTGCCATGCAAGGCGCCAACCAGCACCCATCAGGAGCAAGGGTGAAGTGTCTTGCTCAGGACACAACGGACGTGACAAGGTTGGTTCTAGGTGGGATTTGAACCAGTGACCCTCGGGTTGCACACGGCCACTCTGCCACTGCGCCACGCCGTCCCTGTACTGTGCAATCTACTAATAAAAGTATCAATCAATCAATCAAAGTAAAAGTATGTTGCATAAAAAATACTCTTAGAAGTACAATTTATCCCAAAAGTTACTCAAGTAGACGTAGCGGAGTAAATGTAGCGCGTTACTACCCACCTCTGGCCGGGGGCCATTAAGAAATTAGCTGGGGGCCACAAATTGGCCCTAGGGCCGCACTTTGGACACTCCTGGTGTAGTCAGATGGTATCTGGGCACTACACACAAGAGCAAAGCCAAGCAGATTCTGTGCATGACACCTTCCATTCATAAAAAACAGAGACAATAGAGAGAAAGAAGCTGTTGTGGGGCCATGGAGGAGGCTGTGGAAGGAGGTGGTGACACCGACACACACAAGCAAGAAGGAGGAAGCCATACTCTGATCGAAGGTTATAAAAAAAAAAAAAACTCACCTTATGGTGATCGGTCACCGGGAAACCAATTGGTGATTGTGTAGCACAAAGCAAGTGTTTGTGCGCAGCTGTGCACAATCCCAGCAGCAGCGGTCCCGAGTAGGCCGAGGCAAGGCGCTCATTCTCTGCACCACCGGCCCTTTCCACCAAAGTGCCACTCTAGGAAGACAACAAAAGTAGCACTTCTGATAACATACAACAATAATTTAAAAATAAAAAAATAAAAAAAAAGGGTCGGTGCGTGACGGCGACGCTCGTCAGCGAGCCATCGGCGGTTTCCCCCACCCCCTGTGGAACTGCTAGCTTATTGACTACATGATCCCCGCCTGCTGTCGAGGTGCTGGCCTCCGGTTTGTGTTGAAACAAGCCCGGAGAGCGACCGAGTGTGTGGGTGAGCTGCTAGCCAATCAGCACCCGGTCTGCACGGGGCCGTGACACCCAAGCCTTGCGCGCGCACACGCACACACATTGAAGGCGCGCGCACGCACACACACAAACTTGAAGGCGAACTCGCGCACGCGCACCCAGGTAACTCACTACGACATAAAATAAGATTTAATAAGAAAACGAAAGCTCTTGTTACTTCCATGAGTGTCCCCCACGCTGCCCACACTCGAGGCCCGTATGTATGTATGTGTGTGTGTGTGTAATTTGGACAAACAGCGGCCGCCATGTTGCTTTCCCAACACGAAGTCAGGAGAGAGGCCCGCTTGGCAACACACGACAAAAAAAAACAAAAAAACAAACCAATAATTCATAAATGGTCGACATTTGCCGAGTTTAAGTAGGTATTCGTCGAGTTTGGTTTCATATCCAGACAGGTTTGAACGCGCCAACTGCAGAAAAAGTCCATGTCGGGCCCGCAAGACGAGACAAAGACAAGGAGACAACTTACCTCCATTCAGATCTATTTCACACGCTATGGTTCACTACTAAAACCGGCTGGTGTCTTTTTTGTTATGTTTGTTGTTTATGAACTTTATCATCGCCACTTGCCAATTACGTCGTGTTGGTTATTTTATGGTTAGTTCGATGTAATTAAACAAGGTTTTTCTTACAGGGTATTTGTTCCTTTTTTTTTTAAAACGGGCATCGTGGCCCCCTGGTGTTCAAAACTAGAAATTGCACCCTTTTAATTTCACAAAAAGGGGCATATTTTTTGTTCACTACCTTAATCCATCCATCCATCCATTTCCTACCGCTTATTCCCTTTCGGGGTCGCGGGGGGCGCTGGCGCCTATCTCAGCTACAATCGGGCGGAAGGCAGGGTACACCCTGGACAAGTCGCAACCTCATCGCAGGGCCAACTACCTTTATTTAGGAACTAAATATTAGGGGTGTGGGAAAAAAATCGATTCTAATACAAATCGCGATTCTCACGTTGTGCGATTCAGAATCGATTCTCATTTTTTTTTAAAAACGTTTTATTTTTATTTTTTAAATTATATATATATATATATATATATATATATAATATTGTTATCAATCCAACAAACCATCCATCCATCCATTTTCTCTCGCTTATTCCCTTTGGGGTCGCAGGGAGGGCTGGTGCCTATCTCGGCTACAATCGGGCAGAAGGCGGTGTACACCCTGGACAAGTCGACAGACAATATTCACACTCACATTCACACACTAGGGACCATTTAGTGTTGCCAATCAACCTATCCCCAGGTGCATGTCTTTGGAAGTGGAAGGAAGTACCCGGAGGGAACCCACACATTCACGGGGAAGATATGCAAACTTCACACAGAAAGACCGAGCCCGGGATTGAACCCCAACTACTGAGGACCTTCGTATTGTGAGGCAGACACACTAACCCCTCTTCCACCGTGAAGCCCTCCAACAAACCAATACACAGCAATACCATCCATCCATCTATCTATCCATTTTCTACCGCTTATTCCCTTTGGGGTAGAGGGGGGCGCTGGTGCCTATCTCAGCTACAATCGAGTGGAAGGTGTGTACACCCTGGACAAGTCCCAAACTCATCGCAGGGCCAACACAGATAGACGGACAACATTCACACTCACATTCACACACTAGGGACCATTTAGTGTTGCCAATCAACCTATCCCCAGGTGCATGTCTTTGGAGGTGGGAGGAAGCCGGAGTACCCGGAGGGAACCCACGCAGTCACGGGGAGGACATGCAAACTCCACACAGAAAGATACCGAGCCCGGGATTGAACCCCGGACTACTGAGGACCTTCGTATTGTGAGGCAGACGCACTAACCCCTCTTCCACCGTGAAGCCCTCCAACAAACCACTACACAGCAATACAAAAACAATGCGATTAAATTCCAAAACCAAACCTGAGCCAGCAACACTCAGAACTGCAATAAACAGAGCAATTGAGAGGAGACACAAACACACGACACAGAACAAACCAAATGTAGTTAAACAAAAATTATTATTATCAACAACAGTATCAATATTAGTTATAATTTCAGCATAGCAGTGATTAAAAATCCCTCATTGACATTATCATTAGACATATATAAAAATTAAAAAAAATAACAAGTGTCACAGTGGCTTACACTTGCATCGCATCTCTTAAACTTGACAACACAATGTGTCCAATGTTTTCACAAAGATAAAATAAGTCATATTTTTGGTTCGTTTAATAGTTAAAACAAATTTACATTATTGCAATCAGTTGATAAAACATTGTCCTTTACAATTATAGAAACTTTTTAAGAAAAATCTACTTCTCTGTTAGCATGTCAGCAGACTGGGGTAGATCCTGCTGAAATCTATGTATTGAATGAATAGAATCGTTTTAAATCGGGAAAAAAATCGTTTTTGAATCGAGAATCGTGTTGAATCGAAAAAAATCGATATATAATCGAATCGCAACCCCAAGAATCGATATTGAATCGAATCGTGGGACACCTAAAGATTTGCAGCCCTACTAAATATGATTTAATGTTGCCTTTATTCATAACTGAAGTTATCTTAGCAGATTTGAAAATAAACTTTTTCTGTATATGTCTCAAGCTGCTGCCTCTCCTATACGTTCACACCAGTGATTCTCAACCATTTTTCAGTGACGTATCCCCTGTGAACATTTTTTTAATTCAAGTACCCCCTAATCAGAGCAAATCATGTTTGGTTGAAAAAAAAGAAATAAAGAAGTAAAATACAGCACTATGTCATCAGTTTCTGATTTATTAAAATGTATAACAGTGCAAACTATTGCTCATTTGTTGTGGTCTTTCTTGAACTATTTGGAAAAAACTATATAAAAATAAGTGATTCAAATATAAATAAAGATTTCTACACAAAGAAGTAATCATCAACTTAAAGTGCCCTCTTTGGGGATTGTAATAGAGATCCATCTGGATTCATCAACTTAATTTTAAACATTAAAAAAAATAAAAAATCTTTAACATCAATATTTATGGAACATGGCCACAAAAAAATCGAGCGGCAACACTGAATATTGCATTGTTGCATTTTTCCACAGTTTATGAACTTACCTTCATATTTTGTTGAAGTATTGTTCAATAAATATATTTATAGAAGATTTTTGAATTGTTGCTATTGTTGGAATATTTAAAAAAAACTTTCACGTACCCCTTGGCATACCTTCAAGTACCCCCAGGGGTACGCGTACCCCCATTTGAGAACCACTGTTTACTCCAAGCCTGGACAATTATTTGACTCGGGGAGCCAGATTTAGATAAAAATCTGTGTCTGAGGGCCAGTATATCTTTCTTTAGGAACACTAACACAAAACCTCACAATAATGATTGGAAGCGAAAAACGTTATGACAGACCGCCTTAAAAAATGGAATGGAATTTGACATTTTTTTACTGAATGAGACACCCAGAATGTACATGAAAATAAAGAATGTGGGATTTACAATATTATCTATGAAGGATAAAACACTGAATATTGACAACATATTTTAGAATCAGCCGAAACACAACCAAAATGCAACAAACATAGTGAAATATGAACGCGAAGGGTAAAAGTGAAGTGAAGTCAATTATATTTATATAGCGCTTTTCTCTAGTGACTCAAAGCGCTTTACATAGTGAAACCCAATATCTAAGTTACATTTAAACCAGTGTGAGTGGCACTGGGAGCAAGTGGGTAAAGTGTCTTGCCCATGGACACAACGGCAGTGACTAGGATGGCTTAAGCGGGAATCGAACCTGCAACGCTCAAGTTGCTGGCACGGCCACTCTACCAACCGAGCTATACCGCTTACATTTTGAGCTATCTCATAGTGACCAAAGTAACTGATTAGATGACCATAGTAACTAATTGGATGACCATTGGAACTACTGTATCATGCAGATTCCAAGCATTGAAAGACTTAGTATCGTTGAACACTTAAGGTCATTAGAAAACATCACTGTGCATTATAAACTACTCAGTGGCTTAGTGGTTAGTGCAGGGGTGCCCATTACGTCGATCGCGAGCTACCAGTCGACCGCGGGGGGTGTGTCAGTCGATCGCCAGCCAGGTTTTTAAAAAAAATAGACCTAAAAATGAGTGATCATCAATCTTCACCAAGACGTCACTTAAATGACATTCACGGTACCGGAGGGTCTTGTGAGATGACGCTGGCTGCTGCAAGATCATTATTATGAAAATATGACCGAGAGGAAGGCGAGAAACACTTTTTATTTCAACAGACTCTCGCGCCGTACCTTCCGTCAAAACTCTAAAGGCCGACTGCACATTTCCTATCTTCACAATAAAAGCCCTGCTTCATGCTGCCTGCGCTAACTAAATACAGAGTCTCGGAAAACTGGCGTGCACAAGCGATCCCTCAGAAAGCTGGCGTGCACAGCACTTGTGCACGCCAGCTTTCCGAGACTCTTATTTTGTTAGCGCAGGCAGCATGAAGTAGGGCTTTTATTGTGAAGATAGGAAATGTGCAGTCGGCCTTTAGAGTTTTGACGGAAGGGACGGCGCGAAAGTCTGTTGAAATAAAAAGTGTTTCTCGCCTTCCTCTGTCATTTTTTCATAATAATGAACTGGCAGCAGCCAGCGTCATCTCACAAGACCCTCGGGTGCCGTGAATGTCAATCAAGCAAGCTACGGAATTTGCCGCCAATGTTTTTCTTGTAAAGTGTATGGAAGCTGGATGAATTAGATGCCAAAAACCAACCACTTTCATGTGGTATTGTAAAGAAAGGACAACTTTTTTCTCCTCCATTTGAAAATGTGGGCGTTATCATCATTACTGTCTGATTCCAATCAATGCAAGTCATCAGAATCAGGTAATACACCAACTTATATTCTTGTCTTTGTGAAAGAAAGACATCTACATGTGTTACACATGCTTGTATTATCATTAAACACATTTAACTTGTTTACAAAAATGTCTCTTTCATAAATAAATAAATATAAATGATATATATAAATGAGGTAGATCCCCTCGAGTTGGTCAATTGAAAAGTAGCTCGCCTGCAGAAAAAGTGTGGGCACCCCTGGGTTAGAGTGTCCGCCCTGAGATCAGTAGGTTGGAGTTCAAACCCCGCCCGAGTCATACCAAAGACTATGAAAAAAAAATGTGACCTATTACCTCCCTGCTTGGCACTCAGCATCAGGGGTTGGAGTTGGGGTTCGGATCACCATAAATGATTACCGGGCGTGGCCACGGCTCCCCTCAGAGTGTCCCTTTAACATTAATGGGTCTTCACATACACTAGGAGAAGAAACCAATTCCGCAAAGATTTCATTAATTTATTTTCAAATCCAGTAACATAAACTTTAAGTGATTGACACATAACGGAGTTCATATTCAAGAGTAAACAATGTGTTTTATTATTAAACTGGCTCAAACTAACACGCACGAGAACACCAATACAACAATGTATCCCACCAGACATCCTCCATACTGTATCAGCTACAACATTATGACATGGGATCCAATACAGGAGCGTTTTAAAAAATAAAAATACAACTACAAAAGATGAGAGAAACGTGTCATTCATCCATCCATTTTCTTCTGCAGTTTCAGTTGGGGTGCTTCAAATTCCCCCAGCCCACCTCCTCTAGTCCCACTGGGCTGTGGGACATCGTCCCTGTGATGTGTCCGAAAATGGATGTCCGACTCTGGATCCCTCCTGGATGATCTCTCCAAGTGTGAGTAATATTTGCAAGACGTAATAACCACATACTAACACAGTCAGTGGTGATGAGAGTTAATAGTAAAACATGTAAAAAAAAAAGTGAAAGAGATCTTGGTCCAATGTGCCGAGGTGTTGAACAATACATTGACAACATGCTGCCGAGTGCATGTTTGTGAAAGGGACTTTGGTCACGTCAACAAGACTGCACTTCAAGGTGGGCGGCTCGATCCAAATATGGATATCAAAATGTATTGGATGACGATGCCATCGATGTTTTTCTGTTGTCTTCTGTTTATTTTATTATTATTTTTACATATGTTCAAATATGTATTCATAAGGGCTGTCAAAAACAGAGTAAACTCATGAGATTAATGATAAAAAAAATAGTGCGTTAATCATGTATAGACGCAGATGAATCAAGCCATTAAATGGACCTTTTACCGTAACTGTGGATGGTTACACAAAAGGGTGTTACACGGTCAGTACAAAGATAAGTGAAGAGACTCCGACTCTTGTGCTCGCTGGTGAATTTCACTCTAAAACAGTGATTCTCAAACTGTGGTACGTGGGCTCCATCGATAGTGGTATGCCAAATAATCACTTGTTTAAATATTCAAACAGTGTTACTGTTCAAACTGTGTGTAATGTGGCCAAACATATTGAATATCCTTGTTAAATAAAACCTCTGCCTTGTTTTTAATGATTATTTAGGCCTACTACGCTACTGTATTTTCATGTACGTCATTATCGTGGTGCTTGGCGAGCCACGTGTTTTCTGAGGTGGTACTTGGTAAAAAAAAGTTTGAGAACCCTCCATCCATTTTCTACCGCTTATTCCCTTTCGGGGTGGCGGGGGGCGCTGGCGCCTATCTCAGCTACAATCGGGCGGAAGGCGGGGTACACCCTGGACAAGTCGCCACCTCATCGCAGGGCCAACACAGATAGACAGACAACATTCACACTCACATTCACACACTAGGGCCAATTTAGTGTTGCCAATCAACCTATCCCCAGGTGCATGTCTTTGGAAGTGGGGGGAAGCCGGAGTACCCGGAGGGAACCCACGCATTCACGGGGAGAACATGCAAACTCCACACAGAAAGATCCCGAGCCTGGATTTGAACCCAGGACTGCAGGACCTTCGTATTGTGAGGCAGACGCACTAACCCCTCTGCCACCGTGAAGCCAAGTTTGAGAACCACTGTTGTAAAAAAAACACCCTGACTGGACTTTAGATACAACGTTAATTATTGAACATCCATCATTATAGAAGGCCTACTGAAATAGAAATGCATATTATTGGCAATTTATAATGTGCTAGGCTACCAACTACCAAAAAAATTAATTCAAGAGTACACGTTGGAACTTTAAGGATGTATGAAATGATTTAGGAAATGGTTAAGGATCTAAGAATGTGGAAATGTTACTAATGCTGTACCTTATTATCTTACATGTACTGTATTGGGACCCCTGCTTATAAGCTATTACAGCTTCCTGGGAGAACTTACAAATCATATACAGTTGTTAAGTGTATGGACTTTTGTAATGTTTTGTAAATAAAGACATAGGATCATGCCGGGCCATCAAGTAAAATATTAGACAAAATCTGTGTGACATTCTTACAATAAAATGGCATGTGTGTCCAAGTATTGGGGTCTTTTTAAAGTTTAAATTATGCAAGCAAGTAATAAATTGTGATTAATCCAAATATAAAATTGGGGATTAATTTGACTAAAAATGTTATCATTTGACAGCACTAATATTTATGTTGATTACAATGTAAGTGAATATGTTTTCTACACGAACTTGAAGAGCCAATAGCAATTTTTGCTTTTGTTGTCACTCAATTGTACATAATAAAATTGATACAATGCATTATTTTGTTTATATTGCTAGACTGCCTTATATTGTTGAATTAAAGGCCTACTGAAAGCCACTACTAGCGACCACGCAGTCTGATAGTTTATATATCAATGATGAAATATTAACATTGCAACACATGCTAATACGGCCTTTTTAGTTTACTAAATTGCAATTTTAAATTTCCCGCGAAGTGTCGTGTTGAAAACGTCGCAGTATGATGACGCGTCGTTTGACGTCTCAGGTTCATTATTTTCCAGCCCGATCCAAACTATAAGTAGTCTGCTTTAATCACATGATTAAACAGTATTCTGGACATCTGTGTTGCTGACTCTTTTGCAATTTGTTCAATTAATATTGGAGAAGTCAAAGTAGAAAGATGGAGGTGGGAGCTTTTATCCTTTAACCACACAAACACTGTCGGCGGTGTTTCCTTGTTTAAAATTCCCGAAGGCGAAGCTTTACTATGGATCAGAGCAGTCAAGCGAACATGGATCCCGACCAAATGTCAACCAGCAGTTTTCGGTGAGAAAATTGTGGTAATAAGTTTGCTCTTACCGGCGACACGAGCGGAGTTTCCAGCAGCGTGACTTGCCACAGAGACTCTTGAGTCAACACACGTACCACACCCCTTCGACTTTAGGTACAATTTAATCCCTCTAAAACACTAACACTATGGGAAGATAAGGGATTTTCCAGAATTATCATAGTAAATGTGTGTAATAACATCGCCTTTTTTTTTTCTCCTAGTCCTTTAGTCTCAATATCCTCATTCACGAATATTTCATCCTCGCTCAAATTAATGGGAAAATTGTCGTTTTCTCGGTCGGAATAGTTCTTTCTGCTGGAAGCTCCCATTAAAAACAATGTGAGGACGTGAGGAGCCCTCACCCTCGTGACGTCATCGTCTGCGACTTCCGGTAAAGGCAAGGCTTTTTTATTAGCGACCTAAAGTTGCGAACTTTATCGGCGATGTTCTCTACTAAATCCATCCATCTTCTTCCGCTTATCCGAGGTCGGGTCGCGGGGGCAACAGCCTAAGCAGGGAAACCCAGACTTCCCTTTCCCCAGCCACTTCGTCTAGCTCTTCCCGGGGGATCCCGAGGCGTTCCCAGGCCAGCCGGGAGACATAGTCTTCCCAACGTGTCCTGGGTCTTCCCCGTGGCCTCCTACCGGTTGGACGTGCCCTAAACACCTCCCTAGGGAGGCGTTCGGGTGGCATCCTGACCAGATGCCCGAACCACCTCATCTGGCTCCTCTCGATGTGAAGGAGCAGCGGCTTTACTTTGAGTTCCTCCCGGATGGCAGAGCTTCTCACCCTATCTCTAAGGGAGAGGAAACTCATTTCGGCCGCTTGTACCCGTGATCTTATCCTTTCGGTCATGACCCAAAGCTCATGACCATAGGTGAGGATGGGAACGTAGATCGACCGGTAAATTGAGAGCTTTGCCTTCCGGCTCAGCTCCTTCCTCACCACAACGGATCGGTACAACGTCCGCATTACTGAAGACGCCGCACCGATCCGCCTGTCGATCTCACGATCCACTCTTCCCTCACTCGTGAACAAGACTCCTAGGTACTTGAACTCCTCCACTTGGGGCAGGGTCTCCTCCCCAACCCGGAGATGGCACTCCACCCTTTTCCGGGCGAGAACCATGGACTCGGACTTGGAGGTGCTGATTCTCATTCCGGTCGCTTCACACTCGGCTGCAAACTGATCCAGCGAGAGCTGAAGATCCCGGACAGATGAAGCCATCAGGACCACATCATCTGCAAAAAGCAGAGACCTAATCCTGCGGTCACCAAACCGGAACCCCTCAACGCCTTGACTCTACTAAATCCTTTCAGCAAAAATATGGCAATATCGCGAAATGATCAAGTATGACACATAGAATGGAGCTGCTATCCCCGTTTAAATAAGAAAATCTCATTTCAGTAGGCCTTTAAATGTCAATTTGTTCCACCTATAAGTGTGTCAATACAACTATATTTACGTGTTTGCCTAAATTATTCGTACTGTAATCATGATTGACAAAAGAAAGGTAAACATCACAAAATCATTCGGTGATCTTGGAAAAACGTCAGAGTAAAAAGTATCGGCGATATTGTCTGGTATTATATCGATCCCAATGACTGTGGTATCGCCCACCTCCGATGCACAGTGACAATATGGTCAGGACTCTTCAGCGGTTGGCTAGTTGGTGTCGGCCGCTTTAACAAGAGGCCCACACAAGTCTCTCTTCTCCAGCATGGAATAGTCAAGCAGCGGAACATCGCAGGCGGTGAATTCCAGTTTGTTAGGACTGGTGCAGATGCTGAAGTCTAGTTTCTTGGCAGCATCGCCCCCGTGTTCCTGCACCTTGAGCCGAGCCGGGCTCTTGACGCTACCCGGGGGCCGGCCAGGACTCACCTTATACCCCGCAGCTCTGGTTGTACCCACAGGCCTGCCGGGGCTGGTTTTAAAGCCAGCGGCCCTCGTGGTCCCGGGTGGACGCCCAGTACTGGTGCGGTAGCCTGCTAACTTCGTGGTCCCCGGCGGCCTGCCTCTCTTCCCCGACTTCCCTTTAGCTGTGTTTTTCTTGGCGCCTGCAGCCGCCTCCGTGTTGGTTCTCAGAGGCTGAAGATGAAAGGGATTCTGGGTATCGTGGAACTGAGCTGGCATCATCCCCTTGTGCATGCTCTGTGGCAAAGGGGCCAAGCCTGCGAGCGACAGGTGCAACCCAGACGTTGTTGGGTAGAACTTGTTGGACTGGAGGCTGTATAGATCAAAACAGCTTGCAGGGTGAGAGTCCTCTGCAGGTCCACTCATACAGTAGTCGCTGCTGCTGCCACAGGTCACGTGATGCATCATTTTCGGTTTTCTGTGGGGTGTGTACCAAAATAACACCAACACCGATGTTACACACTGACTGAGTATTGCCACATAATGTCAATGGAACTTAGTGAGTTAGCTCATATAACAATATAAACATTTTTTTTTACAAAAACAACGTTAACCGTACCTCAGTCGATGGAGGACAATACGCGAGAAAAGGGTAATGTCGCGTGGTCAACAACTGGCATGTCTGCTAACTACGGCCAGGCGTCCGCCATCGGAAGGGAGCGACGTTCGCATATCTTTTATTCCTTCAGGCTGTGGGCGAGAAGATGAGACAGGAAGCCATTTTTTGCCTAAAAAAAAAGAAAAATCAATGGAACAAGATGCGTTAACCACGCATGCGCGTAAATCTGACTTCCGGTGGGGAGGATGAACGAAGAGTTCTATTACAACGTTGCATTGGATTTGGAATAAAAATGCGTGCGTTCATTTACAGCAGGGGTCACCAACCTTTTTGAAAGCAAGAGCTACTTCTTGGTTACTGATTAATGCGAAGCGCTACCAGTTTGATTCACACTTAAATAAATTGCCAGAAATAGCCAATTTGCTCAATTTACCTTGAATTGCCGCCCGGGCGCTAATTAATTTCAAACCTCTTCTCACTCCTGCGCTTACCAAAGGCATGCGGTAAAAGTAAGCATGCGCTAATTATTTTAAAACCTCTTCTCACTCCGGCACGTACCAAAGGCATGCAGTAAAAATTTGAGTGTGATGTAAGCTTGGACCTTAAATCATACTGAATAGCTCTTAATCTTCTTCCCTTTATGCGATTTCAAATTACCGGTATTGAAATCAGCCTCCTCCATTTTGAAAATGATGACAGGGGAAGTGTCACTCGTGACGTCACGAGTTTGACCAGCGGGTAATACTAAGCATGTGCTAATTATTTTGCTAAGCGAGTTTGACCCGGCAGTAAATGGGTATTTCTGTCAGTCATTCCGTCGTACATTTTTTTTTCTTTTTACGGAAGGTTTTTTCTAGAGAATAAATGATAAATGATAAATAAATAAATGGGTTGTACTTGTATAGCGCTTTTCTACCTTCAAGGTACTCAAAGCGCTTTGACACTACTTCCACATTTACCCATTCACACACACATTCACACACTGATGGAGGGAGCTGCCATGCAAGGCGCCAATCAGCACCCATCAGGAGCAAGGGTGAAGTGTCTTGCTCAGGACACAACGGACGTGACGAGGTTGGTTCCAGGTGGGATTTGAACCAGTGACCCTCGGGTTGCGCACGGCCACTCTCCCACTGCGCCAAAAAAACACTTAATTGCACAGTTTACAAGAGGAGAAAACACAAAAAAATGAAAATAAAAATTTGAAACATAGTTTATCTTGAATTTCGACTCATTAAAATTCAACATTCAACCGAAAAAAATTAAGAGAAAAACTAGCTAATTCGAATCTTTTTTTAAAAATAAAAAAATTAAATTATGGAACATCATTAGTAATTTTTCATGATTAAAATTAATTTTAGAATTTTGATGACATGTTTTAAAAAGGTTAAAATCCAATCTGCACTTTGTTAGAATATATAACAAATTGGACCAAGCTATATTTCTAACAAAGACAAATCATTAATTCTTCTAGATTTTCCAGAACAAAAATTTTAAAAGTAATTCAAAAGACTTTGAAAAAAGATTTAAATTTGATTCTACAGATTTTCTAGATTTGCCAGAATAATTTTTTTTGAATTTTAATCGTAATAAGTTTGAATAAATATTTCACAAATATTCTTTGTCGAAAAAACAGAAGCTAAAATGAAGAATTAAATTAAAATGTATTTATTATTCTTTACAATAAAAAAAAGAAAATACTTGAACATTGATTTCAATTGTCAGGAAAGAAGTGGAAGGAATTTAAAAGGTAAAAAGGTATATGTGTTTAAAAATCCTAAAATCATTTTTAATGTTTTATTTTTTCTCTAAAATTGTCTTTCTGAAAGTTACAAGAAGCAAAGTAAAAAATAAGTGAATTTTTTTAAACAAGTGAAGACCAAGTCTTTAAAATATTTCTTGAATTTTCAAATTCAATTTGAGTTTTGTCTCTCTTACAATTAAAAATGTCGAGCAAAGCGAGATAAGCTTTCTAGTAAATAAATACAATTTAAAAAATAGAGGCAGCTCACTGGTAAGTGCTGCTTTTAGAGCTATTTTTAGAAAAGGCCAGCGGTCGACTCATCTGGTCCTTACGGGCGACCTGGTAACCCCTGATTTACAATATTAAATTAAACTTTTCTCCTTATGGTTATAGACGAAAAATGAAAATAATAGAAAAGGAGTTCAACAACTGTTGGTGATGTCAATCAAAACCCAGCATTATGTTTTTAAAATGTTTGATACAGCTTTTATAAACTGGATGTCAATGAATTGCACAGGTCGAAAATGCAAATAAGGACATTATTTTACATTACAACATTTTTCCTAGAAAAAGGATGGATTTACCCACCTCCAACAACAAAGCAAAACTGCAAACCCCAACAAAGAATTCTATTCACAGGCTCCTTCTCAACATTTGTGTTTGAGAGATTTTCTTTTTTTGTCCACCTGCAATGAGGTGGCGATTTGTCCAGGGTGTACCCCGCCTACCGCCCGAATTATAATCATAATACCATGAATTGATTTACGTGGACCCCGACTTAAAGTTGAAAAACTTATTGGGGTGTTACCATTTAGTGGTCAATTGTATGGAGTATGTACTGTACTGTGCAATCTACTAATAAAAGTTTCAATCAATCAATCAAAACGCAGCTGAGATAGGCTTCAGCGACCCCCCGCGATCCCAAAAAGGGACAAGCGGTAGAAAATGGATGGATATCTTCCAACATTGGATTTATTAAAATCTGTTAGAGATCAATCCGGAATGTGTCTGACCCTGCTCTTCTTTAGATAAGGACAAGTCTATACTTTGTCAAGCATTTAAACCAGGGGTCGGGAACCTTTTTGGCTGAGAGAGCCAAGAATCCAAATATTTTGAAATGAGTCGAAACAAATGTTAGCTTCAGAATAACATTGTTATTCTGAAGCTAACTGTGGAGGGGGCGTGGCCTTTAGGCCTGCAGCGAAGCGGGGTGTTGCTAGGAGCGGACTCGAAATCAGCGACAGGTGCGTAGATGGCCCACCTGGGCCTTGTTATCTAATCACCTGTCGCGCTGTTTATAAGCAGCAGCCAGGAGGAGAGACGGGGTTGGGGATACAGCCAGAGTGCGAGCGAGAACGGAAGAGAAAAATAGAAAAAGACAATTGCTGGAAAGCAACTGAGAGACTTTTTGAAAAATAAAACAATATCGTAACCCTGAAACAGGCTCTCATGTCGGTGCTTGGTGGTCTGAAGAAACCCCAGGAAGGCAAGCCCCACACTAACCAATAATAAATAACTTTTTACCATTCACGCAACTTCTTGAACAGGTGCGGTAGAAAACGGATGGATGGATTAAAAATGCATGAGAATGTTTTATATTTTCAACATTTTTAACACTGTGATTACAAGTGGAATTATTCATTACTTATCGTGTTGAGCAATGTCAGCTCAGATATATCCGAGAGCCAGATGCGGTCATCACAAGAGCCACATCAGGCTCTAGAGCCATATCTGGCTCTAGAGCCATAGGTTCCCTACCCCTGGTTTGGACAAATGTTTTCTTTGGCAGCTGCATCTATCAGTTTTGAAATTTGATTGAAACGTTTATTAGTAGATAGCACAGTACAGTACATATTCCGTACAATTGACCACTTAAATAGTAACACCCCAATAAGTTTTTCAACTTGTTTAAGTCGGAGTCCACGTTCATCATCCATTTTGAACCGCTTATTCCCTTCGGGGTCGCTGGAGCCTATCTCAGCTACAATCGGGAAGAAGGTGGGGTTAACTCTGGACAAGTCTCCACCTCATCGCAGGGCCAACACAGATAGACAGACAACATTCACACTCACATTCACACACTAGCTCCAATTTAGTGTTGCCAATCAACCTATTCCTAGGTGCATGTCCTTGGAAGTAGGAGGAAGCCGGAGTACCCGGAGGGAACCCACATCGTCACAGGGAGAACTTGCAAACTCCACACAGAAAGATCCCGAGACCGGGATTGAACCCAGGACTACTCGTATTGTGAGGCAGACGCACTAACCCCTGTCCACCGTGCTGCCCCCACGTTAATGAATTCATGGTAATACAGGTTATGGTCTTAAACTTTTTCACATGGAAGGTTAAAACCTAGAAAGGACAGCAAAATACAAACGTTACCCAGGAAAAAATAGACAGGTATAATAAAACACAAAACAACACTTTTATCATGGAGAGCGTTTATTAAAATCCATAGGAATTTAAGGACAAACACTGGCTTTCTGCAGCAACTGCAGTGCTAGAACAAATATCAATTTACATTTATCAGTGATATTTCTCCTGATGGTCACTTCCAAAATGGATCCAAGATGAAGTCCACAGGACTTAAGATTCTTTCATGAGCTTGGTCAACTTCTGAATCTTCGTCTTCGTGGACATGTCCACGTACTTGTCGCCGATACTGACAACCATGCCGCCCAGGATTGATGGATCAGACTGTTAGGAACACGACATTTTAAGTCAAATCATACATAGTAGTTTAAATAAAAGGCAGACCATAGCTACGTACTATTAATCTGATTAAAAGCAGACCTGGGCAAAATGTGGCCCTTTATGATTTTCAATCTGGCCCATTGGACGTTCTACATTTTTTTTTTTTACCTTTAACATCAAAACTGTCAACACCATTATAATTTGCAGGGCTGTTTTTAAATGACCGTAAGTCTTGAACTACAGAAAGTATTTCAATGGCCGAAATCTGCGCTTTTGGGTGTTGTACGAGTTATTACAGTAGCTCAGACGAGGGTTTGTTTCCAGAGCAGCTAGCCTGAAACGCATGTGTCAGAAACAGATGCAGAAGCAGATTTTTTTGTGATATCATATTGTAGGTGTTCATTACACTTTACATTCATATTTTGCTGTTTTTTTTTAAAATATTTTTGTTGTGTTGGCAACACTAAATTGGCCCTAGTGTGTGAATGTGAGTGTGAATATTGTCTGTCTATCTGTGTTGGCCCTGTGATGAGGTGGCGACTTGTCCAGGGTGTACCCCGCCTTCTGCCCGATTGTAGCTGAGATAGGCGCCAGCGCCCCCCGCGAGCCCGAAAGGGAATAAGTGGTAGAAAATGGATGGATGGATGGATGTTGTGTTTTGCTTGATTGTAAAAGATTAACAACTATCGAGGAGCTGGTCTGAGAAGAAAGGAGCGACGTTCATATTCTGTTAATATTCAGTGTTTTATTGTTCATAGTTAATATTGTAAATCCCACTTTCTTTATTTTAATGTGCAATTTGTGTGTCCAATTCAGTAAAAAACTGTAAAATTCCATTCCATCTTTTTGAGGTGGTCTGTCATAACGTTTTTAGAACTCTATTGGACATTGTGACTTTTGGTATTAGTGTTCCTGATAAAAGGGGGCCCAAACACACATACTGTACAGCAGATGTTTACACATACATCTTGGCCCCCAGACACATTTTTTTCTCACAATGGTAACCCCAACCCCGAGTCAAAATATTTGCTCAGCTCTGCCTTACCGGAATAAAATAGCTTCATGTAAACACGCCATTCGATCACACGTTTGGATCAAAATTTAATTCCGATCGAGACGGGTGATTTATGCCGATAGTCCTAAAATTTGGCTCAGAAATTATCCTTACTGCGCATGTCTTTGATGTCAGCTATACTTTAATAGTCACGGAATGAAGCGATTGCCTTGCTGCTGTCTCCCCCGTATATACTGATGCACTGTATAGCCCGGAAAATATGGTAATTCAAATTGATGTGTGAAAAAAGTAGACAATGGGATCTTTAAAACTAAAAATTGTACCTTGGTTTCCAGCTTGATCGTTTCACCCTTCTGAATAAATCCATTGAGTGCGACTTTCAGCTCCGCAAGACTAGCCTGATCCAAAGGCTGAAATGATACAACATTGAGTAAATTGGACAGGGTGACGATAAAGACTAAAAAGACAGCAACATTTGTACGACATACCTGAGCAGTGGTAACGGTGCAGCTCACCTCACCGCGGTGTGCACTCATCATCTTGCCGAAAGCAGCGATGACGTCCCCAGTTTTAGTCAGACGACCATTGTCGGCTAAAACATCTGCAGAAACGGACAATATAATCGATTAACACTACATCTAAACAAGAATGCAAGGCATACATGTTAAAAGGAGACTGAAGCATCTAAAGCCTGTGTCAAAGTCAAGGTCCGCGGGCCAGATCCGGCCCACAAATGAATTATATGATGGTATTTGATCAGTATTAGAACCGGCCCGCAGGCCACAGACGCCGGCTGCCGTTTTACATGCACCAATACTCCATCAGTGTTGGCGCTAGGTCCCAGGGACCCCATCAAGTCCAAAAAATGGGGTCCCACAGTAAATTTTGGGGGATCCCACTTCTTTGTAACCGTTTTGAAAACAAATGATAAAAGTATGCATTATCCTGTTATATCTCACATTCCATATTGTGTTTTGGAAAAAGGTGGTCATAAACATTATTTAATTTATTAAAAATAATAATACAAAAGACAACACATTTTTATGCATAAGTAAATCTATTCAGTTAGAAACATTCATTTACTTTCTTCTTTCCTACATTGATCTAAACTTTACCGCTGCCAGTATTTTTTTCTATATTTTTATTGTAATATTTTCAGAATGTGTTTGTTCTATTTTTGGCCAAAGTAGGACAAAGAAAACAATTTGAAGTGGTCTTTAGTTTTTAGTAGGGGTGGGCAAATTAATGCGTTAATTATGAGTTAACTCATAAATCTATTAACGCCGACAATTATTTTATCGCACATTTGCGTATGTTGTTTACATGCTTTTATTTTGTTAACGCCTTTTCTTAACAAGATGGCGTCGCCCGGCGTCAAGGGGCTCTTGGTAAAGATGGAACATTTGGCAAAAATACCGGACAATTCTGCAAATTTCATGGCTGGCTTACAGCGTGGTCACTCCGGGATCACTTACGACCGCCAGACAATTCTGGATGTGGATAGATCGGGCCGTTTTGGACTGAATGACGCGTACTTGCTAGACCGGCTAGCTAGCATGGGAATACTTTGCCGGCTACATCCAGCGGCCTGTGAAGCAGCGGAGTATATGTGTTGTCTGTCTATTTATGAATAATGCAGACCAGGAGTGTTGGCTGAGTTCTTAACGTTTGCTTTCAGAGCGTGCATATCACAACATACAAGATGCCGTCATGGCGACACAACCTATACCGGGCTACCGCGCATGCTCCTCACTCCTGTTGCATGCTGGGTAGGGTAGTTCTTTTATTCCCTGGCTCATAACATCACAATATAGTACCATGTATATGATGCGTTCAGTTTATCAAAGCACCAAGCAAAGTATCGGAAAATTCCCATCATATCAATTCCTAGATATGGTCATAATTATTTTAAGTGCACTACGCAGAATAAACACAACATTATTAATATTGCTACTACGGATAATTTGATCAAAAATTCCCTAAAACAGCCCACTACCTATAATATAGGTTTTTTGAACATAAGATCCCTGATAAAAAAAATGTTTCTGCTGTTACCTCAGAAATTGCCTGTTCAGATGTTATGATTGTGGCTCAGAGATTTGTATGTAGATTATATTTATTTTCCATAACAAACAGGATAACTTAAATACCCTGGTAGTGGCAATAAGCTTAAATGTTTGTATTTACATTTTTTGAAGTTATTTTCATAAAATATGCTATTTAACTGCTACTGTTTAACAAGGACTGATTTAAATTGTGTTTGCACAACAAATGTTTTAGCGCTTTTGTTCATGTGGGAGAATATTCCAATAAAGGTGCACTACACACTACTTTTGAATTCATTATTGGGCTTTGCGTATACAATGCAGTTAATCACGATTAATCGAAAAATAGTGCGATTAACTTCGATTAAAATTTTTAATCGTTGCCCAGCCCTAGTTTTTAGTTTTGATGCCATGATTTTAATAAGCCGGCCCGTGTGTGCACAGATTTTCCTCCATGCGGCCCCTGAGCTAAAATGAGTTTGACACCCCTGACCTAAAGGATTAGTAACTCTGCAAGTGTTTTTCTCATTTTATGTAGCATTCCACCACAAAACCACTGGTCAATAAATGAAAATGAACTCGATAACAATAAGTTTTCTTCATCTCTGGCTTTCAAACAGGGTGCAAGAGGGTTCACTTGGTGCATATATCTCGGCACCTGGGCGCGTTGAATAAATTCTACAATAAACGAGCAGAGTGAATTAGGGCTGGGCGATTATGTGATTGAGATCGATGGTTGTGTGGAGCAGCTGTTAGCAAATATTACAGCGATCAAACATGGCAGAAATGTCTGTTCGAAGAAGAGGGAAAAAAAACTATTTTTGGTATACTCCTGCACGGAAAAATCTGCCTTTATAGACCATGATCCTGTGTGTGTCTGTGAATGTATGTGTGTACGTTTGCGTGTGTGTGTGTGCACAATCATCCCGTTAAAAGTTTGGACGCACGACTATATATATCATCCTGCAAAATTCCATACTGGCCCAAGCCTATGTACTGCGTGACAACTCACTAATGAGGTTCATGGTGATCGGGGAGGCTTTGGCCTTTGTAAGGGCATCGGCGAAGATCTTCTGCTTGATGCTACGCTTCACAATAGGGTTCATTACCACACTGGAAAATTTAGGATCCTTGATGAGGGTCTGTGGAACAAAAAGTAAAGACACAGTAAAGACACACGCACGCACAAGCATGCCTGAATACAAAAAATTGGTACCGGGCCGCAGAAGAGTTTTTTATTCATTTTTATAAAAAATAAAAAATAAAAAAATGTTTTTTAAAATTTATTAAATCAACATAAAAAACACAATATACACTTACTATTAGTGCACCAACCACAAAAACCTCCCTTTTTAATGACAAAAATGTCCCTTTTTCATGACAAAGAAAAAAAAAAAAAAAAAAAAAGATTATTGTGAGGTAAAGACACACGCACGCACAAGCATGCCTGAATACAAAAAATTGGTACCGGGCCGCAGAATAATTTTTTATTCATTTTTGTAAAAACAAACAAAAAAAAAAAAAAAAATTGTTGTTTTTTTATTTATTAAATCAACATAAAAAACACAATATACACTTACAATTAGTGCACCAACCACAAAAACCTCCCTTTTTAATGACAAAAATGTTCCTTTTTCATGACAAAGAAAAAAAAAAAAGATTATTGTGAGGAGCAGAAACTGGAGCCTGTTCATGCCTACCGTCAAGCATGGTGGTGGTAGTTTTATGCGCTGGGCCTGTTTTGCTGCCAATGGAGCTGGTGCTTTACAGAGAGTAAATTGGACAATGAAAAAGGAGGATTACCTCCAAATTCTTCAGGACAACCTAAAATCATCAGCCCAGTGGTTGGGTTTTGGGCGCGGTTGGGTGTTCCAACAGGACAATGACCCCAAACACATGTCAAAAGTGGTAAAGGAATGGCTAAATCAGGCTAAAAATAAGGTTTTGGAACTGCCTTCCCAAAGTCTTGACTTAAACGTGTGGATAATGCTGAAGAAATTCACTAGAGGTGGGAATCTTTGGCCACATCATGATTTGATTACGATTCAGGAGCTACGATGCAATTATTAATCGATTATTGATGTATATTATTGCTGTTTTACAAATCATTTTTGTTTCACCAAATGAAAATTTATCACCTACAATTTTTAAAAACAGTGCATTTGTAAAAATGAATTAGCATCAGATTTATTCAATTCATGGAAATGTGTGCAATTGGGCGACATAGCTCGGTTGGTAGAGTGGCCGTGCCAGCAAATTGAGGGTTCCAGGTTCGATTCCCGCTTCCGCCATCCTAGTCACTGCCATTGTGTCGTTGGGCAAGACACTTTACCCACCTGCTCCCAGTGCCACCCACACTGGTTTAAATGTAACTTAGATATTGGGTTTCACTATGTAAAGCGCTTTGAGTCACTAGAGAAAAGCGCTATATAAATATAATAAATATAATAAAAAAAAAAAAACAGCAATTCAAGCGGACATTCAGACCAAATCACCTTCACATCCTTGACTTACATTTACTTTACCCAGCTCCTGTTCCACTTGGTCCAGTTTCTTCTGCTTGCTAGCAGCTGAGAACAGAGCTATGGCATAACGGCCCTCCACTCCATAGACCTGAATGGGAGGCTTGAATAGGAAAGTAAAAAAATCAAAAAAACGGTCATTTAACAATTCAATAGGGTGTCATGTTGTATATCATGTTGTACCTTAACCAGCTTGGTTGCAGGTCGGACAACTGATGTGCTAAACTGGCGGGCCTGCAGAAACAAATCGCATAACTTTGACATGAAACAATACGTAGGGGAGAGAGTACACATTTAGTTTGGGAAAGGGACAAGCGGTAGGAAATGGATGGATGCATTACTGCTCGCTGCTAGGCTAACACTTTAGCAGTCATTCAAGTGCAACGCCGCGTGTGTTACTCATGCATGTCAAAGTCGACAGAAGGTTCCCCGGAAAGGTTATGGCGTGTTAGACGGACTTTGCAATATACAAATATAGACTTTTAACTATTTTAAACGTGACAAAATTGGTAAAATCATTGAACGTGTTACCTGCTGTCCTAGCATGAGTGCTGCCATTTTCTCCTCCAGCTGTCTTGAGCAAAAGTATCGAGTGCGCATGTGCACGGGGAGGAAACTGTTCATGGGTCATGGGTAATGTAGTCCTAAAGCAAATCTATTAGATTTAGTCTAGCGCTTCACGGTGGAAGAGGGGTTAGTGTGTCTGCCTCACAATACGAAGTTCCTGCAGTCCTGGGTTCAAATCCAGGCTCGGGATCTTCCTGTGTGGAGTTTGCATGTTCTCCCCGTGAATGCGTGGGTTCCCTCCGGGTACTCCGGCTTCCTCCCACCTCCAAAGACATGCACCTGGGGATAGGTTGATTGGCAACACTAGTGTGTGAAAGTGAGTGTGAATGTTGTCTGTCTATCTGCGTTGGCCCTGCGATGAGGTGGCAACTTGTCCAGGGTGTACACTGCCTTCCGCCCGATTGTAGCTGAGAAATGGATGGATGGATAGACCAGAGGTCACCAACGCAGTGCCCGCGTGCACCAGGTAGCCCGTAAGGACCAGATGAGTCGCCCACTGGCCTGTTCTAAAAATAGCTCAAATAGCAGCACTTACCAGTGAGCTGCCTCTATTTTTTAAATTGTATTTATTTACTAGCAAGCTGGTCTCGCTGTGTTCGACATTTATAATTCTAAGAGAGACAAAACTCAAATAGAATTTCAAAATCCAAGAAAATATTTTAAAGACTTGGTCTTCACTTGTTTAAATAAATTCATAATTTTTTTAACTTTTGCTTCTTATAAGTTTCAGAAAGACAACCTTAAAAACCTTTTAAATTCATTCCTCTTCTTTCCTGACAATTTAAATCAATGTTCAAGTATATGTATTTATTTTATTGTAAAGAATAAAAAATACATTTTAATTTAATTCTTCATTTTAGCTTCTGTTTTTTCGACGGAGAATATTTGTGAAATATTTCTTCAAACTTATTATGATTAAAATTAAAAAAAAAAAAAAATTCTGGCAAATCTAGAAAACCTGTACAATCAAATTTAAATCTTATTTCAAAGTCTTTTGAATTTCTTTCAAAATTTTTGTTCTAGAAAATCTAGAAGAAATAATGATTTGTCTTTGTTAGAAATATAGCTTGGTCCAATTTATTACATATTCTAACAAAGTGCAGATTGGATTTCAACCTATTTAAAACATGTTATCAAAAATATATATTTATTGTGAGAAATCATTGAGATGATCAGTGTATCCACAAAGATAAATATCATTAATTATTAATAATAACATCGAGTTAAAGGTAAATTGAGCAAATTGGCTATTTCTGGCAATTTATTTAAGTGTGTATCAAACTGGTAATCCTTCGCATTAATCAGTATTCAAGAAGTAGCTCTTGGTTTCAAAAAGGTTGGTGACCCCTTGGCATTCAAATTTGAACTTGACAGTACAGATAAGAACGGAATTTCGTTGCATTAGTTCATGGTAGTGCAGGATATAGATAGATAGAGATAGATGGATAGTACTTTATCTATTCCATCAGGAGAGTTCCTTCAGGAAAATTACAATTTTCAGCACAATCCCATTCAAGATCAGACAAACATTACAGGGAGACAGAACAGGATCGCTATAAGGTGCAGATATGAAATAAATAGATTACTGTACAGATAAATTGATGGATTGATTGAAACTTTTTTAGTAGATTAAACAGTTCAGTACATATTCCGTACAATTGAACACCCAAATAAGTTTTTCAACTCGTTTAAGTCGGAGTCCACGTTAATCAATTCATGGTAATATATTGCACTTGTGCATATGCATCCAGGTATATGGATGTATGTTATATTGTCTTTTATATTCCGGCGAGTTAATCCAGTTTTGGGGGGAATTGAGAGGATGCATTTAAGAGTTATACGGGCTGGGGGAAGTAGCTGGAGGTTCTGCTTCAGAGGCTGCGGAACCTCTTTCTTGAGTCTAGCAGTGAAGACAGTCCTCAGTGGTGGGTGGGAGGAGTCTCTGCAGATTTTTTGAGCCCTGGTCAGGCAGCGGCTTTTTGCGATCTCCTGGATAGGAGGAAGAGGAGTCCTGATGATCTCCACTCTCTGGAGAGACTTCCAGTCTTAGGCACTGCAAGCGACAGTCCAGACAGAGATGCTGTTGGTCAGTAGGTTCTTTATAGTGCACCTGTAGAATGTGGTAAGAATGGGGGGAGGGAGCTGTGCTCTATTCATCCGATGCAAAAAAGTGCATGCGCTGCTGAGCTCTTTTTACAAGAGCTCTGGTGTGTAGGGACCAGGTCATATATATTGTCAGTTATCTGCACCCCCAGGAACTTGGATTATGATAGTACAGTAGATAAAAGCATTGCTACATAATTAGATTTGTAAAAAAAACAACAACAAAAACTCTCCCAGCATTGTTTGGATCGCACGCGAGCTACCACGGTGTCTACCAAAACGTTTGATTTCACAGACATTGTAATTACGTATGTTCTTTTATGTACATTTAACGTGTAGATCCTTAGCCATATTATATGTTTCTATCGTTGTGAAAGCATAGTTTGTGTTCGAGGTTCCACTGCTGCTAACCTTAGACATTTTATAAGTAGACGCAGCATCGAGCACTACTGCCTACTGGCGCTGACGAGACGCGGGGCCGCCATCTTGGAGTGGTGATCCGCTCCACTCAGTGCAATTCATTTGGCAGGAGCAATGAACTGTCAGCGTGTTTAGTTCATCTTATCTCACTGAATACCACTCATTTTCACGCGGTTGGATGTCCGAGATCAGAACTGGGAATATAATCCCAGAAAGGGCGGGGGAAAAACGGTCAGCTATTTTTAAATTGAAGAAACAATGTGATTAGGTTATCCATCCATCCATCCATCCATTTCCTACCACTTATTCCCTTTGGGGTTGTGTGTATATCCTACATAAACAATGTATGAATATATTAGATATCTATATATCTTAAGGACCTATAGACTGTATCTCTGTTGCTAGTGCAGCAGATAGTTTATCCTGTCTTGACACTTTGTATTGATATTTTCTATTACATTCTTCCCTTAAATGATAATGTTTACAGTGATTGTTTTGCATGTATTTTTTATGTACAGTATGTCGCTTTGGATACAAGCGTCTGCCAAATACTTAAACATAAACATATACAATGACCTGAAAGTCTTTATATCGGGGAAAACCACCAATCTGTTTCACTGGATTCAGACTAAAAACTAATTCTGTTTACACCAACAAGATTAGTATTTGAATATTGTTACTTGAAGACTTTTTCCTGGTTACAATTATACTGTTAAGAAATGATTGTGTTATACTTTGCCTAAAATGAGAATGCATCATAATCAGTGGCGGCTGGTGAATTTTGTTTTAGGTGGGGTTGAAAGTTTGTAAACCAAACCCCTGTAGGGGGTCATCCTCCCCCAAAAGCATTCGGACAAAATAGTGAAGACAAAATAAAACATTTCATAGGTTTGCAGAGAACTATATACAATATGCACACTGAAGGCATGATCCCACCATAGGTTTGCAGAGAACTATATACTGTATATGTATTATATAAATATTGAATATGTACTTCTCAACTCTGTGGTAATATTCTTTTCACAAAATACAACCAGTAGCACGTTAATGTTAAATCTTACTTGTGAAATGTTGTTCGAAAACTGTTCGAGAATTTGCTTACAAATTGGTGACCCTCGCCCCATCCTTGTTTGTGAATGACTTAGCATTTCATGGAATCAATCAATCAATGTTTACTTATATAGCCCTAAATCACTAGTGTCTCAAAGGGCTGCACAGACCACCACGACATCCTCGGTAGGCCCACATAAGGGCAAGGAAAACTCACACCCAGTGGGACATCGGTGACAATAATGACTATGAGAACCTTGGAGAGGAGGAAAGCAATGGATGTCGAGCGGGTCTAACATAATACTGTGAGAGTTCAATCTATAATGGATCCAACACAGTCGCGAGAGTTCAGTCCAAAGCGGATCCAACACAGCAGCGAGAGTCCCGTTCACAGCGGAGCCAGCAGGAAACTATCCCAAGCGGAGGCGGATCAGCAGCGCAGAGATGTCCCCAGCCGATACACAGGCGAGCAGTACATGGCCACCGGATCGGACCGGACCCCCTCCACAAGGGAGAGTGGGACATAGAAGAAAAATAAAAGAAACGGCAGATCAACTGGTCTAAAAAGGGAGTCTATTTAAAGGCTAGAGTATACAAATGAGTTTTAAGGTGAGACTTAAATGCTTCTACTGAGGTGGCATCTCGAACTGTTACCGGGAGGGCATTCCAGAGTACTGGAGCCCGAACGGAAAACGCTCTATAGCCCGCAGACTTTTTTTGGGCTTTGTGAATCACTAATAAGCCGGAGTCCTTTGAACGCAGATTTCTTGCCGGGACATATGGTACAATACAATCGGCAAGATAGGCTGGAGCTAGACCGTGTAGTATTTTATACGTAAGTAGTAAAACCTTAAAGTCACATCTTAAGTGCACAGGAAGCCAGTGCAGGTGAGCCAGTACAGGCGTAATGTGATCAAACTTTCTTCTAATGTTATTTCATCAAAACGAGAAAATAGATCTATCTATCTATCTATCTATCTATCTATCTATCTATCCATCTATCTATCTATCTATCTATCTATCTATCTATCTATCTATCTATCTATCTATCTATCTATCTATCTATCTATCTATCTATCTATCTATCTATCTCTCTCTCTTTACACATATATATATATAATATAGGGACGAAGTGGCGCAGCTGCTTTTATACCCAATCATGGCACCCACCTGTTCCCAATTAGCCTGCACACCTGTGGGATGTTCCAAATAAGTGTTTGATGAGCATTACTCAACTTTATCAGTATTTATTGCCAACTTTCCCAACTTCTTTGTCACGTGTTGCTGGCATCAGATTCTAAAGTTAATGATTATTTGCAAAAATAAAAATGTTTATCAGTTTGAACATCAAATACGTTGTCTTTGTAGCATATTCAACTGAATATGGGTTGAAAATGATTTGCAAATCATTGTATTCTGTTTATATTTACATCTAACACAATTTTCCAACTCATATGGAAACAGGGTTTATATATATATATATAAAAGATAAATGGGTTGTACTTGTATAGCGCTTTTCTACCTTCAAGGTACTCAAAGCGCCTTGACACTACTTCCACATTTACCCATTCACACACACATTCACACACTGATGGAGGGAGCTGCCATGCAAGGCGCTAACCAGCACCCATCAGGAGCAAGGGTGAAGTGTCTTGCTCAGGACACAATGGACGTGACGAGGTTGGTACTAGGTGGGGATTAAACCAGGGACACTCGGATTGCGCACGACCACTCTGCCACTGCGCCACTTCGTCCCTATATTATATATATATATATATATATATATATATATATATATGTGTGTAAAGAGAGCGAGAGAGAGCGATAGATAGATGGATAGATAGATAGATAGATAGATAGATAGATAGATAGATAGATTTTCTCGTTTTGATGAAATAACATTAGAAGAATTGTTACAACGTGTAAATGGAATAAAACAAACATGTTTATTTGACCCTCTTCCTGGGAAACTTATCAAGGAGCTCTTTGTATTATTAGGTCCATCAGTGCTAAATATTATAAACTTATCACTAACCTCGATCCTGAACTCATGATAAACTACCGACCGGTGTCTCACCTTCACTTTATTTTGAAAATCCGAGAAAAAATTGTTGCAGAGCAGCTAAATGAACACTTAGCGTCTAACAATCTATGTGAAACCTTTCAATCCGGTTTCAGGGCAAATCACTCTACTGAGACAGCCCTCGCAAAAATGACTAATGATCTATTGCTAACGATGGATTCTGATGAGTCATCTATGTTGCTGCTCCTCGATCTTAGTGCTGCTTTCGATACCGTCGATCATAATATTTTATTAGAACGTATCAAAACACGAATTGGTATGTCAGACTTAGCCCTGTCTTGGTTTAACTCTTATCTTACTGACAGGATGCAGTGCATCTCCCATAACAATGTGACCTCGGACTACGTTAAGGTAACGTGTGGAGTTCCCCAGGGTTCAGTCCTTGGCCCTGCACTCTTCAGCATCTACATGCTGCCGCTAGGTGACATCATACGCAAATACGGTGTTAGCTTTCACTGCTATGCTGATGACACCCAACTCTACATGCCCCTAAAGCTGACCAACACGCCGGATTGTAGTCAGCTGGAGGCGTGTCTTAAAGAAATTAAACAATGGATGTCCGCTAACTTTTTGCAACTCAACGCCAAAAAATGCTGATTATCGGTCCTGCTAGACACCGACCTCTATTTAATAATACAACTGTAACATTTGACACCCAAACAATTAAACAAGGCGACTCGGTAAAGAATCTAGGTATTATCTTCCACCCAACTCTCTCCTTTGAGTCACACATTAAAAGCGTTACTAAAACGGCCTTCTTTCATCCCCGTAATATCGCTAAAATGCGCTCCATTTTGTCCACTAACAATATGTGGTCCTCTCCAAGGTTCTCATAGTCATCATTGTCACCGACGTCCCACTTGGTGTGAGTTCTCCTTTCCCATTGTTTGTGTGTTTTCCTTGCCCTTATGTGGGTTCTTCCGAGGATGTCGTAGTGGTTTGTGCAGCCCTTTGAGACACTTCAATCAATCAATGTTTACTTATATAGCCCTAAATCACTAGTGTCTCAAAGGGCTGCACAAACCACCACGACATCCTCGGTAGGCCCACATAAGGGCAAGGAAAACTCACACCCAGTGGGACGTCGGTGACAATGATGACTATGAGAACCTTAGAGAGGAGGAAAGCAATGGATGTCGAGCGGGTCTAACATGATACTGTGAAAGTTCAATCCACAATGGATCCAACACAGTCGCGAGAGTCCAGTCCAAAGCGGATCCAACACAGCAGCGAGAGTCCCGTTCACAGCGGAGCCAGCAGGAAACCATCCCAAGCGGAGGCGGATCAGCATCGCAGAGATGTCCCCAGCCGATACACAGGCAAGCAGTACATGGCCACCGGATCGGACCGGACCCCCTCCACAAGGGAGAGTGGGACATAGAAGAAAAAGAAAAGAAACGGCAGATCAACTGGTCTAAAAAGGGAGTCTATTTAAAGACTAGAGTATACAAATGAGTTTTAAGGTGAGACTTAAATGCTTCTACTGAGGTGGCATCTCGAACTGTTACCGGGAGGGCATTCCAGAATACTGGAGCCCGAACGGAAAACGCTCTATAGCCCGCAGACTTTTTTTGGGCTTTGTGATTTAAGGCTATATAAATACACATTTTTTTCCATAAATGTGGCCACCGAGTCAAAATAATTGCCCAGGCCTGCACTAGGGCCAATTTAGTGTTAAATGGTGGGCAGTTCCGAGATTTGTCCAGCAGAGGGCAGGCGACGCGTCAACTCCAAAACACATTAAGGCACGTTAACTGTTAGCATATTTGTGAGAGAGAGAGCACGTCAGGCTCACATACATTTAATGATGTAAAATACGAACACACGATGACAAAATCCCCCTTTGAAGTGATGACGCCGGGGTAGATATTAAATGAATTATACATGCAGTCTGTTAGGACGTAGCTAGGCCGACTCATGTGCTCATGCTTCTCCTTTGGGATTTGAAAGGAGGCCTCACATTAAACATGGATGACAGGTCAGCCAGCAAAGAGTTGGAAGGATGGATCGAGCAACTCAATGCGTGCAAGCAGCTCAGTGAAAACCAAGTCAGGGTGCTCTGTGAAAAGGTAAGGTCACATCAAACACACCTTGCATCTTGGCGTCAACAACCCTGCTGTGTTGACTTGTGTCAAGGCCATAGAGATCCTGGAGAAGGAGTCTAATGTGCAGGAAGTCCGATGCCCAGTGACAGTCTGTGGAGATGTTCACGGTCAGTTTTATGACCTCATGGAGCTTTTTAAGATAGGCGGGACCCCTCCAGACACCAACTATCTCTTCATGGGAGACTATGTTGACAGAGGCTATTACTCAGTGGAGACAGTGACACTCCTGGTTTGTCTGAAGGTACACAACCTCTGCATCACACTGAGGCAGACCTGGGCAAATTTTGGCCCCGGGGGCCGCATGATGTCATGAGATTTTCCTATTTAAACGGGGATATCAGGTCCATTCTATGTGTCATACTTGATCATTCTGCGATATTGCCATATTTCTGCTGAAAGGATTTAGTAGAGAACATCGACGATAAAGTTCGCAACTTTTGGTCGCTAATAAAAAAAGCTTTGCCTGTACCGGAAGTCGCAGACGATGTGCGCGTGACGTCACGGGTTGTCGATTTCCTCACATCCTCACATTGTTTATAATCATGGCCACCAGATGTTAGAGCGATTTGGACCGAGAAAGCGACAATTTTCCCATTAATTTGAGCAAGGATGAAAGATTCATGGATGAGGATAGTGAGAGTGAAGGACTAGAAGAGAAAAAAAAACAGACGAGGGCAGTGGGAACGATTCAGACGTTATTAGACACATTTACTAGGATAATTCTGGAAAATCCCTTATCTGCTGATTGTGTTACTAGTGTTTTAGTGAGATTATATAGTCATACCTGAAAGTTGGAGGGGTGTGGTGACCACCAGTGTCTCTGAAGGAAGCCATGGAGGAGCCAAGAAAGTCGCAGCTCCGTTCATGTTTACGGTAAGAGCCGACTTATTACCTCAATTTACTCACCGAAACATGTGGTAGAGAAACATGTGGTAGAGAAACATGTTTGCTTGACCGCTCTGTTCCATTGTTTTTATTTTTCCCATTTTTGTTGTGTTTCGCTTGATTGTAAAATATGTCGATCGAGAGGGGGTGTGACGTTCATATGTTGTCAATATTCAGTGTTTTATCGTTACTAGATAATATTGTAAATCCCACATTCTTTATTTTCATGTACATTCTGGTTGTCTCATTCAGTAAAACATGTTTTAATTCCATTCCGTTTTTTTAAGGCGGTCTGTCATAACGATTTTAGCATTCAATCAGAAATTATTGTGAAGTTTGGTATTCGTGTTCCTAAAATTAGATATACCGGCCCCCAGACAAGTTTTTTTCTCAAAATTTATTACGATATTTCAGATTGTAGGTGGGTTTATTTTTTTAATCTTTCCCATTTTTGTTGCGTTTCGCTTGATTGTAAAATATGTCGATCGAGAGGGAGTGTGACGTTCATATGTTGTCAATATTCAGTGTTTTATCGTTCCTAGATAATATTGTAAATCCCACATTCTTTATTTTCATGTACATTCTGGTTGTCTCATTCAGTAAAACATGTTTTAATTCCATCTGGTTTTTTTAAGGCGGTTTGTCATAACGTTTTTAGCATTCAATCAGACATTATTGTGAGGTGTTGTATTCGTGTTCCTAAAAATAGATATACTGACCCCCAGACCGTTTTTTTTCTCAAAATGTATTATGATATTTCAGATTGTAGGTGGGTTTATTTTTTTTATTTTTCCTATTTTTGTTGCGTTTCGCTTCATTGTAAAATATGTCGATCGAGACGGGGTGTGACGTTCATATGTTGTCAATATTCAGTGTTTTATCGTTCATAGATAATATTGTAAATCCCATATTCTTTATTTTCATGTACATTCTGGTTGTCTCATTCAGTAAAACATGTTTTAATTCCATTCCGTTTTTTAAGGCGGTCTGTCATAACGTTTTTAGCCTTCAATCAGACATTATTGTGAGGTGTTGTATTAGTGTTCCTAAAAATAGATACACCGGCCCCCAGACAAGTTTTTTTTCTCAAAATGTATTATGATATTTCAGATTGTAGGTGGGTTTATTTTTTAAATTTTTCCCATTTTTGTTGCGTTTCGCTTGATTGTAAAATATGCCGATCGAGAGGGGGTGTGACGTTCATATGTTGTCAATATTCAGTTTTTTATCGTTCCTAGATAATATTGTAAATCCCACATTCTTTATTTTCATGTAAATTCTGGGTGGCTCATTCAGTTAAACATGTTTTAATTCCATTCCGTTTTTTAAGGTGGTCTGTCAAAAAGTTTTTAGCATTCAATCAGACATTATTGTGAGGTTTTGTATTCGTGTTCCTAAAAATAGATATACCGGCCCCCAGACTGTTTTTTTTCTCAAAATTTATTATGATATTTCAGATTGTAGGTGGGTTTATTTTTTTTATTTTTCCCATTTTTGTTGCGTTTCGCTTGATTGTAAAATATGTCGATCGAGACGGGGTGTGACGTTCATGTGTTGTCAATATTCAGTGTTTTATCGTTCCTAGATAATATTGTAAATCCCACATTCTTTATTTTCATGTACATTCTGGTTGTCTCATTCAGTAAAACATGTTTTAATTCCATTCCGTTTTTTTAAGGCAGTCTGTCATAACATTTTTAGCATTCAATCAGACATTATTGTGAGGTTTTATATTCGTGTTCCTAAAACTAAATATACCGGCCCCCAGACAAGTTTTTTTTTCTAAATGTATTATATTTCAAATTGTAGGTGGGTTTATTTTTTCTATCTTTCCCTTTTTTTTGGCGTTTCGCTACATTGTAAAATATGTCGATCGAGACGGGGTGTGACGTTCATATGTTGTCAATATTCAGTGTTTTATAAGTCATAGTTAATATTGTGAATCCCACATTCTTTATTTTCATGTACATTCTGGGTGGCTCATTCAGTAAAACAACTTGAAATTCCATTCCGTTTTTAAAGAGAGTCTGTCACGTTTTTAGCATTCAATCAGATATTATTGTAAGGTTTTGTATTCGTGTTCCAAAAATCAGATATACCGGCCCCCGGACACGTTTTTTCCTCTAAATTTGGCCCCACGGGGTCAAAATAATTGCCCAGGCTTGCTGTAACATAACAAAATGTGGAAAAAGTGAAGCTCTGTGAATACTCTCAGGAGGCACTGTAGATTTCTCTGGCTACTTTCATTTTGCCTCACACAGGTCAGGTTTCGTGAAAGAATCACCCTTCTGAGAGGGAACCACGAGAGCCGACAGATCACATACGTGTACGGCTTCTATGACGAGTGCCTGATGAAATACGGAAACGTCAACGTTTGGAAGTACTTTACGGATCTTTTCGATTATCTGCCCCTGACTGCGCTGGTGGACAACCGGGTGAGAGTCTCTCGTGCACATTCCAGGCAGTGACATCATGTGATGTACGACATTTCGCTCTTCTCTTTTAGATTCTGTGCCTACATGGAGGATTGTCTCCTTCAACAATCACACTGGAACACATCCGAGACCTGGATCGCATGCAGGAGGTTCCTCATGAGGTACAAATGTCCTGTTCAGTGGAACTTCTTAAAAATCAAAACCGAAACACCGATCCTCCAATTTGTTGTGTAACGTAAATGTCTGCGTCACTTTTATTAACAGTACAGGTAAAAAAAAAACACTTATTTATTTAGTTACAAGTCAAGTCAGCTTTATTTGTCAATTTCTTTACATGTAGGACATACAAAGGAATCGAAATTTTGTTTCGCACTCTCCCAAGCGTAGACAAAAAGAAAAGAAAACACAACAGTAAAGTGCAATGTAAATATGTCTACCTACTAAAATAACAATATAAATATATAGTTCCTGTTGTTTTTAAATAGGATATGGCTGTAAACAATGAGTGTTTCATCAGTAGTGCAAATACTTGTGATATAGCAGCAGATGTGTGCAATTTTGCATAGTCGTTTTTTTCTGTGGTTCATGGGGTTTAGAGTTCAGGTTGTTCCAGGGAGGGGGATTTCAAAGTCCTGACAGCCTGTTGGATCGGGCGGAGATGGGGAGAGAGAGTTCAGCAGCCTAACAGCCTGGTGGTGGAAGCTGTTGGTGAGTCTGGTGGTGCGAGAGTGGAGGCTCTTGTATTGTCTTCTAGACCAGGGGGGTCAAACTCAAACACAGAGTGGGCCAAAATTTAAAACTGAACAAAGCCGCAGGCCAAGGTTGAACAAATGAACCTTTTAATAGGGACCTAAACAAGTTTTGCATTAAATATTGAACAAGCAAGGCTTATATAACTTTAGTGACATGCAAAATCCAGTTTCAAACAATAACAATTAAAAGAATATCAATGGCATATCAAATAAAATGTAAATAAAAATGCTATGTCTTTTTTTCTATTTGCAATCTTCTGAGGTAAATATCACATTTTTTCCACAGGCTAATAATACATTTTAAAATAAAATAACAATAATGAATGAACCAAACATTCATTCAAAATGCATGAATAAAACGTTAATTATTGGTCAGTTTGCTGGAAGTTTCCCGGAAGTGTTAGTGCTGCAAGGGTTTCTGGGTATTTGTTCTGTTGTGTTACGGTGCGGATGTTCACCCGAAATGTGTTTGTCATTCTTGTCTGGTGTGGGTTCACAGTGTGGCGCATATTTGTAACAGTGCTAAAGTTGTTTATACGGCCACCCTCAGTGTCTAATGATAACGTCAATGAAGGATTTTTAATCACTGCTATACTTAAAATTATAAATAATATTGGTTACTGTTGTTAATATAAATTTTTGTTTCACTACTTTTGGTTTGTTCTGTGTTGTGTTTGTGTCTCCTCTCAATTGCTGTTTATTGCAGTTCTGAGTGTTGCTGGGTCAGGTTTGGTTTTGGAATTGGATTGCATTGTTATGGTATTGCTGTGTAGTGGTTTGTTGGATTTGGATTGATGATAAAAAAAAAAAAAAAAAAATTAAAAAAAAAATCTATTCTGAATCGCACAACGTGAGAATCGCGATTCAAATTCGATGCGATTTTTTTCCCACACTCCTAATATATATATATATATATATATATATATATATGTGGCGACTTGTACAGGGTGTACCCCACCTTCCGCCCGATTGTAGCTGAGATAAGCGCCAGCGACCCCAAAAGGGAATAAGCGGTAGAAATGGATGGATGGATGGATGGATATATATATATATGTATATATATATCCATCCATCCATCTTCTACCGCTTATTCCCTTTGGGGTCGCGGGTGGCGCTTGTGCGTATCTCAGCTACAATCCGGCGGAAGGCAGCGTACACCCTGGACAAGCCGTCACCCCATTGCATATATATATATATATATATATATATATATATCCATCCATTTCCTACCGCCCACGACCCCAAAGGAAATATATATATATAATATATATATATATATATATATATATATATATATATATATATTCATTTTATTTGGCATTTATTTATAAAAACTAGAATAGAATGGACTTCATTGTCATTATATTTTCATATAATGACATTAAGGACTCCAATTTAAGGTGCGGTATCCATCCATTTTCTAACCCTTTTTCCCTTTTGGATATGCGGTGGGCGCTGGTGCCTATCTCAGCTACAATCAGGCGGAAGGCGGGATACACCGTGGACAAGTCGGCACTTCATCGCAGGGCCAACACAGATAGACAGATAGTGAGAACAAATATGGGATAAAAATAAATTACACAAAATGTAATAAAGAATTTAAATAAACTGACTGCTATCCAATACAAATAATAAGGAATCATGTACAATATACAAAATACTGTACAACATACAGAACAAGACAAGAGTACCGGAGTAATAACAATCAGTTATTATGTATTGCACTCGAAGGGTAATATTGCACAGTAGGGTATTAGGGTAGGATATTGTATAGGGTAAATAATAATAAAACCATGTCTATTAACCAAATTTCTTCTGCGCCTAGGAATTTATTTCCCGAGTTTGTAAACGGTAACAAAAACGACACAAAGGTGTTTAGATATTAAAAAATGTCGATCCAACCACTGTAGTGTGGACCACATACTAATTATGATATACTTGGTATCATTAGTGGAGATATTTCTATCGATTTTTCCACCTTTGTTTACGTTCAAGAGCTACACCTTGCGGTTAGCGGTTATCATATCCTCCTACGGTTTGGAGTATAGCGTGTTTTGCTTTTTCTTGAGATTGCTGACTTTGAAGTGGCTTAGCCTTTGGCAAGAATGCTACCATGTTTTGTCGAACCGGTCATTCGACAACAGCTTGTCGCTGTCAAGTTTGCAGACATGGCTAGTTGGGCTGCGAATCTTTGGGTGTCCCACGACTCGATTCGATTCAAAATCGATTTTTTTTTTTCAATTCAACACTATTCTCGATTCAAAAACGATTTTTTCCCCCGATTTAAAAGGATTCTCTATTCATTCAATACATAGATTTCAGCAGGATCTACCCCAGTCTGCTGACATGCTAGCAGAGTAGTAGATTTTTGTAAAACGCTTTTATAATTGTAGAGGACAATGTTTTATCAACTGATTGCAATAATGTAAATTTGTTTTAACTATTAAACGAACCAAAAATATGACTTATTTTATCTTGGTGAAAATATCGGACACAGTGTGTTGTCAAGTTTAAGAGATGCGATGCAAGTGTAAGCCACTATGACACTCTTATTCTTTTTATTTTATTTTTATAAATGTCTAATGATAATGTCAATGAGGGATTTTTAATCACTGCTTTGCTGAAATTATAACTAATATTCATACTATTCATTTTTTGTTTCACTACTTTTGGTTTGGTCTGTGTGGTGTTTGTGTCTCCTCTCAATTGCTCTGTTTATTGCAGTTCTGAGTGTTGCTGGGTCAGGTTCGGTTTTGGAATTGGATTGCATTGTTATGGTATTGCTGTGTATTGTTTTGTTGGATTGATAAAAAAAAATACTAAAAAATCGATTAAAAAAAGAAAAAGAGAATCGATTCTGGATCGCACAACGTGAGAATCGCGATTCAAATTCAAACCGTTTTTTCCCACATCCCTAATGGCTAGAATATGTCATCAACACACATTATCCCAACATAAATATAGTATTAAAAGTTGTATCGTATAATATATGTTATTTGTATCTTATATATTGCGCAACCCTATGTCACAACTATAAGCTAAGCAAAACGGTGTTTGATGCACAGATTGTCAAATATTATTCATTTTGGATTGTTAGCCCTTCCTGTTGGGGTTGCAGAGCTTGAAAGCTCAGTCTGACTCCATGTCTTGACTCCAGAACTACTCATCTTCTTATACTCCCCGTTTATAGTACAGGCCAAAAGTATGGACACACCTTCTCATTTAATGAGTTTTCTTTATTTTCACGACTATTTACATTGTAGATTGTCACTGAAGGCATCAAAACTATGAATGAACACATGTGGAGTTATGTACTTAACGAAAAAAAGGTGAATTAACTGAAAACACATTTTATGTTCTAGTTTCTTCAAAATAGCCACCCTTTGCTCTAAATACTGCTTTGCACACTCTTGGCTTTCTCTCGATGAGCTTCAAGAGGTGTTCACTTCACAAGTGTGCCTTATCAGGGTTGATTAGTGGAATTTCTTGCTTTATCAATGGGGTTGGGACCATCAGTTGTGTTGTGAATGAGAAGGTGTGTCCAAATGTTTTTTGGAGGTGTAAACTCTATTAGAGTAACTGTCATAATTTATACCTTATTTTTTTAACATTCAGTAAGAACTAGAGTTTATTAAGTAAAATTAAACATTGTATTAACTAGGGCTGGGCAACGTTTAAAAATTTTAATCGAAGTTAATCGCACTATTTCTCCGATTAATCGCGATTAACTGCATTGTATACGCAAAGCCCAATAATGAATTCAAAAGTAGTGTGTAGTGCACCTTTATTGGAATATTCTCCCACATGAACAAAAGCGCCAAAACATTTGTTGTGCAAACACAATTTAAATCAGTCCTTGTTAAACAGTAGCAGTTAAATAGCATATTTTATGAAAATCAACTCCAAAAATGTAAATACAAACATTTAAGCTTATTGCCACTGCCAGGGTATTTAAGTTATCCTGTTTGTTATGGAAAATAAATATAATCTACATACAAATCTCTGAGCCACAATCATAACATCTGAACAGGCAATTTCTGAGGTAACAGCAGAAATTTTTTTTTTATCAGGGATCTTATGTTTAAAAAACCTATATTATAGGTAGTGGGCTGTTTTAGGGAATTTTGGATCAAATTATCCGTAGTAGCAATATTAATAATGTTGTGTTTATTCTGCGTAGTGCACTTAAAATAATTATGACCATATCTAGGAATTGATATGATGGGAATTTTCTGATTGTTTGCTTGGTGCTTTGATAAACTGAACGCATATACATGGTGCTATATTGTGATGTTATGAGCCAGGGAAAAAAAAGAACTACCCTACCCAGCATGCAACAGGAGTGAGGAGCATGCGCGGTAGCCCGGTATAGGTTGTGTCGCCATGACGGCATCTTGTATGTTGTGATATGCACGCTCTGAAAGCAAACGTTAAGAACTCAGCCAACACTCCTGGTCTGCATTATTCATAAATAGACAGACAACACATATACTCCGCTGCTTCACAGGCCGCTGGATGTAGCCGGCAAAGTATTCCCATGCTAGCTAGCCGGTCTAGCAAGCACGCGTCATTCAGTCCAAAACGGCCCGATCTATCCACATCCAGAATTGTCTGGCGGTCGTAAGTGATCCCGGAGTGACCACGCTGTAAGCCAGCCATGAAATTTGCAGAATTGTCCGGTATTTTTGCCAAATGTTCCATCTTTACCAACGCCATCTTGTTAAGAAAAGGCGTTAACAAAATAAAAGCATGTAAACAACATACGCAAATGTGCGATAAAATAATTGTCGGCGTTAATAGATTGATGAGTTAACGCGTAATTAACGCATTAATTTGCCCACCCCTAATATTAACGTAATACATGAATTATGGGGGAAAAGTAAGATTTACTTATGTTTCCTCATACTATTTAAATGTTTAATAGTTGTACGTACATAAACCTAAAAATATTACATAAACATTACTCTGAAAATCTAGTGTTTTGAAACGCATGCGCACAGCACAACAGGCTCTGGCCGACTGGCTCTGCTCCGGCCGTCAGGATCACTTCACAGAGCACTGCAAGGTGGCATTATGGGTAATTCTTATCTCGCGTTTATAATGTGTTACCGAGTCGATGTTTATCAGAAATGTATTTGGTGTGGGTTCACAGAGTGTGGCGCATATTAGTAAGAATTTTAAAGTTGTTTATATCACAACCGTCAGTGTAAAAGGTATGGCTGTTGAGCAAGTATGCATTGCAATCTCGTTTTGGAAACAGCGAAACGTATGCTTCCTTCCAGCACGTAGACAGCACGGTGTAAAATGGGGCGCGATGACATGCTGAAGAACAGTGGTCCCAAACCACCGTGCTGTGGCCACAGAATAATTGTTGGTTAAAGTCCTTACAATTACACTAATTTTTATCCTGCACGCCATTAAAAAGCGCAGGAGTGAGAAGAGGTTTTAAAATAATTAGCGCTCCGATGGCTATTCAAGGAAATATGGTATATAAAATGTACTTAAAGGGGAACATTATCAGCAGACCTATGTAAGCATCAATATATACCTTGATGGTGCAGAAAAAAGACCATATATTATTTTAACCGATTTCCGAACTCTAAATGGGTGAATTTTGGTGAATTAAACGATTTTCTGTTTATCGTTCTTTTTGCGATGACGTCAGAATGTGACGTCGCCGAGGTAAAACAGCCGCCATTTTCATTTTCAACACATTACAAACACCGGGTCTCAGCTCTGTTATTTTCCGTTTTTTTTGACTATTTTTTGGAACCTTGGAGACATCATGCCTCGACGGTGTGTTGTCGGAGGGTGTAACAACACTAACAGGGAGGGATTCAAGTGGCACCACTGGCAAGAAATCTGCCGCCAGACCCCCATTGAATGTACCAGAGTGTCTCCACATTTTACCGGCGATGCTAAGACAGACATGGCACAGAGATGTATGGATAACCTGCAGATGCATTTGCAACGATAGTCAACAAAATCACAAAGGTGAGTTTTTTTTATGTTGACTGCCAACTAATCGATGCTAACATGCTATTTACCGGCGGTGCTAAAGCAGACATGGCACAGAGATGTATGGATAACCTGTAGATGCATTTGCAACTATATTACGTTTCCTTCCACCCACATTTAATGCCAAACAAACACTTACCAATCGACGGATTTAAGTTGCTTCAGTGTCAAAAGATGCAAAAGTCCTGATCGTTTGGTCCGCACATTTTACCGGCGATGCTAACCCAGCTATTCGGCCATGCTATGGCTATGAATAGCGTCAATAGCTATTCGCTCAATAGCTTCAGTTTCTTCTTCAATATTTTCATATTCCAACCATCTGTTTCAATACATGCGTAATCTGTTGAATCGCTTAAGTTGCTGAAATCCGAGTTTGAATCCGAGCTAATGTCGCTATATCTTGCTGTGGTATTCCCATTGTTTGTTTACACTGACAGCACTGTGTGACGTCACAGGGAAATGGATAGTGGTTTCGAAGATAGCGAAAATAAGGCAATTTAAAGCTTTATTTAGGGATATTCCGAGACCGGTAAAATGTTGAAAAAAACTTTAAAAAATACAACAAGCCACTGGGAACTGATTTTTATTGTTTTTAACCCTTTTGAAATTGTGATAATGTTCCCCTTTAAAATGTTGAGTAAAATTATGTTCCTGCCGATGAAAAATAAGTAGACTTGACTTAATTTGTTTAGATAAATATAACTTAAAACTTGGATATAATTAAGTAACTGTTACTTAATATCTTCACAACTGTTATGTTATATGGTAAGTAGAATTGACTTGATACTGGCAAGGGTGTGTTACTTGATATTGCAATATTAAATTTTACTTAAATCATTTGCGTGCGAATACAATCATTTTTCAAAGTAAATCTTATGAGTTATTTTTTTCAGTGTGGATCTAAAACTTAGGCTGCAGTTTTCTGGGTGAATCTTTCATTTCAGAACAGGTCTGATTTGAGGGGATTCTTGTTTTTTTATCATTCGTTTTATATCCTTTACATGTGAACAGCAAACCACACTTTTGTCCACCTTTTTTTTTTTTTAACTTAGGGTCCAATGTGTGACTTGCTGTGGTCCGATCCAGATGACCACTATGGATGGGGCGTCTCTCTACGTGGCGCCGGTTTCACCTTCGGCCAGGACATTTCAGAGACTTTCAACCACGCCAATGACCTCAGTGTGATTTGTCGAGCCCACCAGCTGGAGATGGAGGTGATCATTTCTGATACTGCTTTTATGTTGGATGTTATATTTGCTCACAATGTCATGGCTTATACAGTATCTCCTGGAAGTGTTTACACTCCTCAAATGACCCAATCTGGACATGTGAGGCGTACTCACTTGTGTTGCCAACTGTTCAAGCAGTAATGTTTGTGTTGTGTCTCATCTACTCACCAGTCTTGGAGGATGTTCATTCAGTCTCATTTTGTAGAAAAAAGGCAGATCAATCAATGTTGACCTATATAGCCCTAAATCCCGAGTGTCTCAAAGGGCTGCACAAGTCACAACGACATCCTCGGCTCAGATCCCACATCAGGGAAAGAAAAAAAACTCAACCCAATGGGATGACATTGAGAAACCTTGGAGGGGGGAGAGATAACAGACAGACACAAAACTACAATAATTTCAAATGTCAACTTTCTAGCTTTAAGAAACACTAAAATGAATCAAGAATATCGATTGTGGTGGTCAGCAATAGTTTAGTTTTTTTTTAAGCAGAGTAAAATAATTACTCAGGATCCGCTTGAGATGGTTTCCTGTGGACGGGACTCTCGCTGCTGTCTTGGATCCGCTTGAACTGAACTCTCGCGGCTGTGTTGGAGCCACTATGGATTGAACTTTCACAGTATCATGTTAGACCCGCTCGACATCCATTGCTTTCGGTCCCCTAGAGGGGGGGGGGGGTTGCCCACATCTGAGGTCCTTTCCAAGGTTTCTCATAGTCAGCATTGTCACTGGCGTCCCACTGGATGTGAATTCTCCCTGCCCACTGGGTGTGAGTTTTCCTTGCCCTTTTGTGGGTTCTTCCGAGGATGTTGTAGTCGTAATGATTTGTGCAGTCCTTTTGAGACATTTGTGATTTGGGGCTATATAAATAAACATTGATTGATTGATTGAATTATGGAATCACCCTATATATATATATACAGTTGTGATCAAAATTATTCAACCCCCACACAATTTTGGTGTTTTAGCAAGTTGGACATTTATTCCGTATTTCGTTTATAGTCATATCAAATAAAGATGTGTCAAATAGAAAAATGCATCTTAAATTGGAACACTGTATTTATAAAAAAAAAAAAAAAAAGGACATTTTTCTTAATATCTCATTGACAAAATTATTCAACCCCTTGAAGATCATAACTCTTAAGAACAGAATTCGAATAAGGTATTTTTAATCAGGTGTAGAAAACACCTGTAGATGTGATTATATATATATATATATATATATATATATATATATATATATATATATATATATATATATATATATATATATATATATATATATATATATATATATATATATATATATATATATATATATATATATATATATATATATATATATACGATACCACGTCATCGATTGGAAAATGTATTTTTAGACAATGTGATTTGCCTGAGCGGCTAGGAGACTCTGAGAGTAACAAGCGGTAGAAAATAGATTAAAAAGGACAGATTTAAAAAAAAATAAAAAAATTTTTATTATCTTGTGACTTCCCGCGGGCCAGATCTGGAACGCTGGCGGGTAAGCCAGCCGCGTATTTCTTTAATCTCCGGCACTTAACTTTGTATGACAGGGGTCCCCAAACTACGGCCCGCGGGTCAGATCTCGAACGCTGGTGGGCCGGATCTGGCCCGGGGGCTGTAGTTTGGGAACCCCTGCCATACAAAGTTAAGTGCCGGAGATTCAAGAAATACGCGGCCATGCAAAAAAATTTCTGAGGAGGGGACCTTAAACGCTGGTTTAGTGTGGCCGAAACGGGACTTAGGCTAAACAATTATTTGTTTAAGGGGGTCAAACGACTTAGTGTAGACGAGGCCTAAACAGAAAAACAAGGTGAGAATGTGTTACGTAAAAGTAATGAAAGTCATATTCAGTGATGAACCACAAATCTGCATTGGGCAAAGTGATGATGTTGGAACTTTTGTTTGTTCTTGTTTTAATGAGATTTATGAAGACGACTGCCTGAAGAAAACATGCAAATTGTCACTGAGGATATGTGGCTACATGACTCTCACTATTATGTTAAATCCACTATGGACTGGACTCTCACTATTATGTTGGATCCACTATGGACTGGACTTTCAAACTATTATGTTAGATCCACTATGGACTGGACTTTCAAACTATTATGTTAGATCCACTGTGGACTGGACTCTCACACTATTATGTTAGATCCACTATGGACTGGACTCTCACTATTATGTTAGATCCACTATGGACTGGACTCTCACTATTATGTTAGATCCACTATGGACTGGACTCTCACTATTATGTTAAATCCACTATGGACTGGACTCTCACTATTATGTTAGATCCACTATGGACTGGACTCTCACTATTATGTTAGATCCACTGTGGACTGGACTCTCACTATTATGTTAGATCCACTATGAACTGGACTCTCACTATTATGTTAGATCCACTATGGACTGGACTCTCACTATTATGTTAGATCCACTCTGGACTGGACTCTCACTATTATGTTAGATCCACTATGGACTGGACTCTCACTATTATGTTAGATCCACTATGGACTGGACTCTCACTATTATGTTGGATCCACTATGGACTGGACTCTCACTATTATGTTGGATCCCCTATGGACTGGACTCTCACTATTATGTTAGATCCACTATGGACTGGACTCTCACTATTATGTTAGATCCACTATGGACTGGACTCTCACTATTATGTTAGATCCACTATGGACTGGACTCTCACACTATTATGTTAGATCCACTATGGACTGGACTCTCACTATTATGTTAGATCCACTATGGACTGGACTCTCACTATTATGTTGGATCCACTATGGACTGGACTCTCACTATTATGTTGGATCCCCTATGGACTGGACTCTCACTATTATGTTAGATCCACTATGGACTGGACTCTCACTATTATGTTAGATCCACTATGGACTGGACTCTCACTATTATGTTAGATCCACTATGGACTGGATTCTCACTATTATGTTAGATCCACTATGGACTGGACTCTCACTATCATGTTGGATCCACTATGGACTGGACTCTCACTATTATGTTAGATCCACTATGGACTGGACTCTCACTATTATGTTAGATCCACTATGGACTGGACTCTCACTATCATGTTGGATCCACTATGGACTGGACTCTCACTATTATGTTAGATCCACTATGGACTGGACTCTCACTATTATGTTAGATCCACTATGGACTGGACTCTCACTATTATGTTAGAGCCACCATGGACTGGACTTTCACAATATTTTGTCAGAACCACTCGATGTCCATTGCATCCGGTCAGTCTCGAACGGCCCACTGGGTTTTGAGTTTTTCCTTGTCCTTATGTGGGCGCTGATCTTCGGATGTCGTTGTGGCTTGTGCAGCCCTTTGAGACACTTGTAATTTAGGGCTATATAAATGAACATTAATTGATTGATTGATTGAACTAATGGCAACTCTATCTACTTCAGTGTTTTTCAACCTTTTCTAAGCCCAGTCACATTTTTTTTCATTTAAAAACTCTCGAGTCACACCACCAGCAGAAAACATTAAACAGGAAACTCAACAGCCGATATTGACAGTCAAAAGTCGTTCTCGCAATTGTCGCATATGAATTCAAACCATAACCAAGCATGCATCACTGCAGCTCTTGTCTCAAAGTAGGTGTACTGTCACCACCTGTCACATCACACCCTGACTTATTTGGAGTTTTTTGGGGTTTTCCTGTGTGTAGTGTTTTAGTTCTTGTCTTGCGCTCCTATTTTGTTGTTGATTTTCATGTCATGTACGGATGTACTTTGTGGACGCCGTCTGCTCCCCACGCTGTAAGTCTTTGCTGTCGTCCAGCATCCTGTTTTTGTTTACTTTGCAGCCAGTTCATTTTAAGCTTTGTTTTGCACAGCCATCCCTAATCTTCAATGCCTTTTCTTAGCAGCACTTACCTTTTATTTATTTTTGGTTTAAGCATTAAATACCTTTTTACCTTCACGCTGCCTCCCGCTGTCGTCTGCATACAGTTGTGATCAAAATTATTCAACCCCCACACAATTTTGTTGTTTTAGCAAGTTGGAAATTTATTCCGTATTTGGTTTATAGTCATATCAAATAAAGATGTGTCAAATAGACGACTTAAATTGTAACACTGTATTTTACAAAATACCAAAAAAGGACATTTTTCTTAATATCTCATTGACAAAATGATTCAAGCCCCTAGTTCCATGCATCTTTAGTACTTAGTAGAACAGCCTTTGGCAGTAATGACATCCTTCAAAGGTGATACATAAGCGGACACAAGCTTCTTGCAAGCATCTACAGGTATTTTAGCCCAAAGGCCTCCAGTTCATTCATATTCTTGGGCTTGTGTGCTGCAACTGCCTTCTTCAAGTCCCACCACAGCTTTTCTAGAGGATTTAGGTCTGGCCACTGTGAAGGCCACTCCAGACTCTTCCAGCACTTCTTCTGCAACCACTCTGATGTTGATTTGGAGCTATGCTTGGGATCCTTGTCCTGTTGGAAGGTCCAACGTCTCCCAAGCCTCAGCTTCCTCACTGACTTCATGACATTTGCAGCTAATATATCCTGCTAGGAAATAGAATTCATAATGCCTTGAACGCGCTGGAGATTCCCGGTACCTGAGGCAGAGAAACAGCCCCAGAGCATGATTGACCCCCCACCATGCTTAACAGTAGGCAAGGTGTTCTTCTCTTTCTAAGCTTCATTTTTTCTCCTCCAGACATAACGTTGATTCATAGGCCCAAAGTGTTCCAGTTTTGTCTGATCACTCCATAGAACAGTTTCCCAAAACCTTTGGGGTTTGTCCAGATGATTTTTGGCATACTGGAGTCTATTTTCTTGTGCCTGGTAGTCAGAAGTGGGGTGCGCCTAGGAGTTCTGGCATGGAGGCCTTCATCTCGTAGTGCATGCCTTATTGTCTGGGACGAAACCTGCGTTCCCCCCTCTGCAATGTCCTGTTGTAGTTCCTCAGCTGTTACCTGGGGGTTTTTCACACAGCATCCTCTTTCTACCACGCCCAGGTAGTGCTTCCACTGGGCCTTTAGCTTTAAACTTGCGAAATATGCTCCCAACTGTGTCTCTTGGAATGTGTAATGTCTTTGCTATTTTCTTACATCCATATATCCTTTCTTATGAAGAGAAATGACCTCCTCTCTTGACTTCTTTGACCACTCCCTGGACTTCACCATGTTGCAAATACACCATTGACCATCTACAAGAAGCTGAGCGTCACAGTCTTTTTCAATCCGTTTAATTGTTGCTCGTTATGGTTGTAAACACATATACAGGTGTTTTCAACACCTGATTGAAAAGACCTTAATCAAATTCTGTTCTTAAGAGTTATGATCTTCAAGGGGGTTGAATAATTTTGTCAATGAGATATCAAGAGAGATGGCACTGTTTGGTATGTTACAAAATAAATTGTTGTAATTCAAGTTGCATTCGTCTATTTAATGCATCTTTATTTGATATAAATGATAAATGGGTTGTACTTGTATAGCGCTTTTCTACCTTCAAGGTACTCAAAGCGCTTTGACACTACTTCCACATTTACCCATTCACACACACATTCACACACTGATGGAGGGAGCTGCCATGCAAGGCGCCAACCAGCACCCATCAGGAGCAAGGGTGAAGTGTCTTGCTCAGGACACAACGCACGTGACGAGGTTGATTCTAGGTGGGATTTGAACCAGTGACCCTCGGGTTCCCCACAATTTTGGTGTTTTAGCAAGTTGGACATTTATTCCGTATTTTGTTTATATGACTATAAACAAAATACGGAATAAATGTCCAACTTGCTAAAAATACGGACATTTATTCCGTATTTTGTTTATATGACTATAAACAAAATACGGAATAAATGTCCAACTTGCTAAAACACCAAAATTGTGGCGGTTGAATAATTTTGATCACAACTGTATTGTGATCATTACAAACCATGTTCCCGACATCTACAAAGCAATGAAATACCTGCTGCCACCTACTGATATGGAAGAGTATTACACGGTTACTCCGCCGATCTCTAGACAGCACCGACACTCAACAATAGCACATTTGCGGATTATAATTACTGGATTACAAAAAATATTTTTAACCCAATTAGATGAAATTACATAATCTCCCATGGCACACCAGACAATATCTCACGGTACAACAGTGTGCCGCGGCACAGTGGTTGAAAAACACTGCTCTACTTGATCTGAAAATGTAACTAGTTTCTGACTACAATAACTGATATTCTCGATTTATTTTAGTGTTTCTTAAAGCCTGAAAGTTGACATTGAAAATGATTATACTTCTGTGTCATGTCTGTTGTGTTCTTTTTTTTTTTTTTTTCTTCGACTGAATGAGATTCTCTAGGACCGGTGATGACGTGGCGCGGTTGGGAGAGTGGCCGTGCCAGCAACCTGAGGGGTCCTGGTTCGATCCCCACCTTCTACCAACCACGTCACGTCCGTTGTGCCCTTGAGCAAGACACTTCACCCTTGCTCCTGATGGGTCGTGGTTTAGGGCCTTGCATGGCGCAGCTCCCGCCTTTAGTGTGTGAATGTGTGTGTGAATGGGTGAATGTGGAAATAGTGTCAAAGCGCTTTGGGTACCTTGAAGGTAGAAAAGCGCTATACAGGTGCTGTTCATATTATTAGAATATTATGAAAAAGTTGATTTATTTCAGTAATTGTATTCAGAAGGTGAAACTTACATGTTATATCAATTCATTACACACATAGTGAAATATTTGAAATGTTTATTTCTTTACATTTTGATGATTAGTACTGACAATTACTGAAAATCCCAAATTCAGTATCTCAGAAAATTTGAATATTAGTTACGACTAGTACCAAAAAATATTTTTTAGGAATGTGGGCCAACTGAAAAGTATGAACATGGAAAGTTTCAGCATGTACGGCAATCAATACTTAGTTGCAGCTCCTTTTGCCTGAATGTCTGCAGCAATACGGCATGGCATGGAGTCCACCAGTCTGTTGCACTCCTCAGGTGTTATGAGAGCCCAGCTTGCTTTAATAGTGGCCTTCAGCTCTTCAGCATTGTTGGGTCTGGCATCTGGCATCTTCCGCTTCACAATTCCCCATAGCTTTTCTATGGGGTTAAGGTCAGGTGAGTTTGCAGGCCAATCAAGAACAGGGATACCATGGTCCTTAAACCAGGTACTGGTAGATTTGGCACTGTGTGCAGGTGCCAAGTCATGTTGGAAAATGAAATCTTCACCTCCGTAAAATTGGTCCTCCGCAGGCAGCATAAAGTGTTGTAAAACCTCCTGGTAGACTGCTGCATTGACCCTAGACCTCAGGAAACACAGTGGACCAACACCAGCAGATGACATGGCACCCCAGACAATTACCCATTGTGGAAATTTGACACTGGACTTCAGGCAACGTGGATTCTGTTCCTCTCCTGTCTTCCTCCAGACTCTGGGACCTTGATTTCCAAAGGAGATACAAAATTTACTTTCATCTGAAAACATAACTTGGGACCACTCAGCAGCAGTTCAGTCCTTTTGTCTTGAGCCCAGGCGAGACGCTTTTGACGTTGTCTCTTATTCAAGAGTGGCTTTACACAAGGAATGCGACAGCTGAAGCCCATGTCTTGCATACGTCGGTGCGTGGTGGTTCTTGAAGCACTGACTCCAGCTGCAGTCCACTCTTTGTGGATCTCCGCCACATTTTTGAATGGGTTTTGTTTGACAATCCTCTCCAGGGCGCGGTTATCCCTCTTGCTTGTACACTTTTTTTCTGCCACATCTTTGTCTTCCCTTGGCCTCTCTATTAATGTGCTTGGACACAGAGCTCTGGGAACAGCCAACCTCTTTGGCAATGACCTTTTGTGTCTTGCCCTCCTTCTTTAAAGTATCAATGGTCATCTTTTGGACAGTTGTCAAGTCAGCAGTCTTCCCCATGATTGTGTGTCATACAGAACCAAAACGAGAGACCATTTAAAGGCTTTTCCAGGTGTTTTGAGTTAGTTAGCTAATTAGAGCGTGGCACCAGGTATCTTCAATATCTGACCTTTTCACCATATTCTAATTTTCTGAGATGTTGAATTTAGGGTTTTCATTGGTTGTCAGCTATAATCATCTCCTTTTTGGCAAAAAACACTTGAAATGTATCAGTCTGTTTGAAATGAATGTATACATTCTACAAGTTTGACTTTCTAAATGGAATTAATGAAATAAATCAACTTTATCATGATATTCTAATAACATGACCAGCACCTGTACAAGTATAACCCATTTACCATTGTTCCGTGACCAATGTAGGCTGATCATGTGACTCTCATCATTCAGGGCTTCAACTGGCACCATGACAAAAACGTCGTGACCATCTTCAGCGCCCCCAATTATTGTTATCGCTGTGGCAACAAGGCGGCGATCATGGAACTTGAAAACACACTGAAATGCTCCTTGTAAGTCACACCTTTTCTTTCCTCACGTAAATATGTTGGCTATGTGGCGCAAGTGAATCAATAAAGACACTTCCTGATTATAACACCGACTGACAAAAGATGGCTTTGTTTGCCAGCCAACAGTTTGATCCCGCCCCCCGCAAAGCAGCGCCCCAAGTGTCATGGCGATCTCCGGACTACTTCCTTTAAAGATCTAAAGCTGGTGGCTACACACATCAACTGGGGAGCCGGCGCTGAAAACAATCTGATTGGCAAAACAAATGGGAGGAACAATCAGAAATCTTTTCTGTTTGTGCGGTATTCACTTTGCAGTCACACAGTGCATTATTGCAATGCTTGTTGCCAACAACAGCAATATTCAGTATATTCTGTTTTGCAGGCACAAATACACTAAGTGGAAGACAAAGGCTTCATCAATAAATAGTTTGTCTATCGTGTTAAAATAAGTGCTAATATAAATAAAACTGCTCTAAATGGGTTATACTTGTATAGCACTTTTCTACCTTCAAGGTACTCAAAGCGCTTTGACACTCTCCCCACATTGATGACGAGGCCCTAACCACGACCTAAGACGGGGATCGAACCGGGAACCCTCACTGCCGCTCTACCAACCGAGCCAGGCCATGTTTGCAAGCCTTAAAAAAAGCATTTGTTTTGAGTAAAACTCACACGGATGCATTATTTCAGGCATTATTAGCCATTTTTTATGTGTGGTTTAGGAGTTATGTTTAAATAATGAGTGTGGCAGTTACACTGTCATTATGAGTAAAACCTAATTTTTGTATTTGTATCCTTACCAAAATGTCTGATTCTAGTAAAAGTCACATAGATATAATATTACAGTTAATTTTTGACAGTGCATGTTTTATGTTTGTATAACTTTCAGATATAGTATGACAGTTATACTGTCATATTGAGTAAAAAAAAAAAAAACTTGTGTCTTTGCAAACCTTACAAAAGAAATTGTTTCTAGTAAAACTCACAAAGATATATTTCTTTACGCATTTTTAGCCATTTTGCATGTTTGGTTTAAGTGTTAGAGTGGGGCAAAAAAGTATTTAGTCAGCCAGCGATTGTCATCATTTTAAGTGGGAGAACTTGCACAGAGGTCTGTAATTTTCATCATAGGTACACTTCAACTGTGAGAGACAGAATGTGAAAAAAAAATCCAGGAATTCACATTGTAGAAATTTTAAAGAATTTATTTGTAAATGATGGTGGAAAATAAGTATTTGGTCAACCATTCAAAGCTCTCACTGATGGAAGGAGGTTTTGGCTCAAAATCTCACGATACATGGCCCCATTCATTCTTTCCTTAACACGGATCAATCGTCCTGTCCCCTCAGCCCCAAAGCATGATGTTTCCACCCCCATGCTTCACAGTAGGTGTGGTGTTCTTGGGATGCAACTCAGTATTCTTCTTCCTCCAAACACCACCAGTTGAGTTTATACCAAAATGGATACATGGATGATACAGCAGAGGATTGGGAGAATGTCATGTGGTCAAATAGAATTTTGGTACAAACTCAACTCGTCGTGTTTGGAGGAAGAAGAATACTGAGTTGCATCCCAAGAACACCATACCTACTGTGAAGCATGGGGGTGGAAACATCATGCTTCAACTGGTTGTAGCAAAACTCACATAGATTCAATAATATTTTAGGCATTTTTAGACATTTTGCATGTTTGGTTTAGGAGTTGTGTTTGAAAATATTTTCATTGCTTTTTTCGCATTATCTCATGATTCTAAGAACATTACTGTCATATTGTGTAAAAAAAATATTTTTTTATGTTTGCAAGCCTTAAAAAAGCATATATTTGGAGTGAAACTCAAGAATATGCATTATTTCAGGCATTATCATGTGTGGTTTAGGAGTTATGTTCAAATAACTGTCAGATTGAGTGTGGCAGTTATACAGTCATGAGTAAAACCTAATTGTTGTATTTGTAAACCTTACCAAAATGCCGGAATGTAATAAAACTCACATAGATACAATAATGCAGGCACTTTTAGACATAATGCATGTTTGGTTTTTGAGTTATCTTTTTATAACAGATTTTTTTTTTTTACACCTGAAATAAGTCGACGACTTCAGCCCAACAGGCCAAAAGTTTGGACACACCTTCTTATTCAATGGGTTTCTTTATTTTCATGACTATTTACATTGTAGATTGTCACTGAAGGCGTCATAACTATGAATGGACATGTGGAGTTATGTACTTAACAAAAAAAAAAAATAGTTTTATATTCTAAATTTTTCAGACTAGCCACCCTTTACTCTGATTACTGCTTTGCACACTCTTGGCATTCTCTCCATGAGCTTTAAGAGATGGTCAATTGAAATGATTTTCACTTCCCAGGTGTGCCTAAATGTTCAGTACTTAAATGTATAAACCAGGGGTGTCCAAAGTGGGTGTCATATATATATATATATATATATATATATATATATATATATATATATATATACACACACACACACACTTAAGAGTCAAAGCAAGCAGGGACCATTTCAGTTTTTATCACGTATTAGGGGTGTGGGAAAAAATCGATTCGAATACGAATCGAATCAAATACATTGTGCGATTCAGAATCGATTCTCATTTTTTTTTTAATCGTTTTTTTTTTTTTTTTAATCAATCCAACAAACCACTACAGAGCAATACCATAACATCCATCCATCCATCCATCTTCTTCCGCTTATCCGAGGTCGGGTCGCGGGGGGCAACAGCCTAAGCAGGGAAGCCCGGACTTCCCTCTCCCCAGCCACTTCGTCTAGCTCTTCCCGGGGGATTCCGAGACGTTCCCAGGCCAGTCGGGAGACATAGTCTTCCCAACGTGTCCTGGGTCTTCCCCGTGGCCTCCTACCGGTTGGACGTGCGCTAAACACCTCCCTAGGGAGGCGTTCGGGTGGCATCCTGACCAGATGCCCGAACCACCTCATCTGGCTCCTAGCTCCTAACAATAACAACAATGCAATCAAATTCCAAAACCAAACCTGACCCAGCAACACTCAGAACTGCAATAAACAGAGCAATTGAGGAGACACAAACACCACACAGAACAAACCAAAAGTATTGATTGATTGATCTGCAAGCAAGACTTTCTCGTGTGTGTGTGTGTGTGTGCGTGTGCGTGCGTGCGTGCGTGCGTGCGTGTGTGTGTGTGTGACTGATAGAAAATTTGGCTGCTGTTGGATTTTTGATTGACGTGATATATATATTTTGCAATCATAAAATAGTAACAAAGAAATAGTCTTGACCATGCAATCATTTAAAAACAGTTCATATGTTGTAGTATTGTTTATATCTTAAGCGTGTTCCTGCACCTCCAAATCCGAGTCTATGGTTCTCTCCCGGAAAAGGGTGGAGTGCCATCTCCGGGTTGGAGGGAAGCTCTACCCCAAGTGGAGGAGTTCAAGTACCTAGGAGTCTTGTTCACGAGTGAGGGAAGAGTGGATCGTGAGATCGACAGGCGGATCGGTGCGGCGTCTTCAGTAATGCGGACGTTGTACCGATCCGTTGTGGTGAAGAAGGAGCTGAGCCGGAAGGCAAAGCTCTCAATTTACCGGTCGATCTACGTTCCCATCCTCACCTATGGTCATGAGCTTTGGGTCATGACCGAAAGGATAAGATCACGGGTACAAGCGGCCGAAATGGCGGGTCTCTCCCTTAGAGATAGGGTGAGAAGCTCTGCCATCCGGGAGGAACTCAAAGTAAAGCCGCTGCTCCGCCACATCGAGAGGAGCCAGATGAGGTGGTTTTGGGCATCTGGTCAGGATGCCACTCGAACGCCTCCCTAGGGAGGTGTTTAGGGCACGTCCAACCGGTAGGAGGCCACGGGGAAGACCCAGGACATGTTGGGAAGACTATGTCTCCCGGCTGGCCTGGGAACGCCTCGGGATCCCCCGGGAAGAGCTAAACGAAGTGGCTGGGGAGAGGGAAGTCTGGGCTTCCCTGCTTAGGCTGCTGCCCCCGCGACCCGACCTCGGATAAGCGGAAGATGATGGATGGATGGATGGTTTTTGATTTTTTATCAATCCAACAAACCACTACACAGCAATAAGTGAAGTGAAGTGAATTATATTTATATAGCGCTTTTCTCTAGTGACTCAAAGCGCTTTACATAGTGAAACCCAATATCTAAGTTACATTTAAACCAGTGTGGGTGGCACTGGGAGCAGGTGGGTCAAGTGTCTTGCCCAAGGACACAACGGCAGTGACTAGGATGGCGGAAGCAGGAATCGAACCTGCAACCCTCAAGTTGCTGGCACGGCCACTCTACCAACAGAGCTATACCGCCCCATAACAATACCATAACAATGCAATCAAATTCCAAAACCAAACCTGACCCAGCAACACTCAGAACTGCAATAAACAGAGCAATTGAGGAGACACAAACACCACACAGAACAAACCAAAAGTATTGATTGATTGATCTGCAAGCAAGACGTTCTCATGTGTGTGTGTGTGTGTGTGTGTGTGTGTGTGTGTGTGTGTGTGTGTGTGTGTGTGTGTGTGTGTGTGTGTGTGTGTGTGTGTGTGTGTGACAGAAAATTTGGTTGCTGTTGGATTTTTGATTGACGTGATGTATATATTTTGCAATCATAAAATAGTAACAAAGAAATAGTCTTGACCATGCAATGGTCCGGTCCGATAACCATGGATGAAGTACTGGCTGTCCAGAGTCGAGACCCAGGATGGACCGCTCGTCGGGACCCAAGATGGACCGCTCGCCTGTATCGATTGGGGACATCTCTATGCTGCTGATCCACCTCCGCTTGAGATGGTCTCCTGTGGACGGGACTCTCGCTGCTGTCTTGGATCCGCTTTGAACTGAACTCTCGCGACTGTGTTGGAGCCACTATGGATTGAACTTTCACAGTATCATGTTAGACCCGCTCGACATCCATTGCTTTCGGTCCCCTAGAGGGAGGGGGGTTGCCCACATCTGAGGTCCTCTCCAAGGTTTCTCATAGTCAGCATTGTCACTGGCGTCCCACTGGATGTGAATTCTCTCTGCCCACTGGGTGTGAGTTTTCCTTGCCCTTTTGTGGGTTCTTCCGAAGATGTTGTAGTCGTAATGATTTGTGCAGTCCTTTGAGACATTTGTGATTTGGGGCTATGTAAATAAACATTGATTGATTGATTGAATCATTTAAAAACAGTACATATGTTGTAGTATTGTTTATATCTTAAGCGTGTTCCTGATGTGGCCACAATTCCACCTTGAAGGTATGTTTGGACGACATTGCTGTCTCACTTTGACAAATTCTGAGCAGGAATTATGATGTTTTTTTCCCCCCCGGCAGGCTAAAGAGACTTGGATGGATGCTACAGTAGAAAAATGACTTCTTTTCCCTGAGGGTCAGCCAATATCTCTGTTGCTCTCCTCAAGATGAACTGCAAAGTGAGGTAAACACTTGTTTCAATTGATTAAAATGATATTTGATAGTGTTTGTGTCACTCTAATAAGGTCCATTTCAGAACTACAAATATGGCATGTTCGTGTATCTGGAAAGTATTCCCCGCACTCCATTTTTTGGAGTGCTGGGAATGGAATACATTTGTTTTTGTCCTTAAAATTCTGCTGACAATACCCCTTTTTTTTTTTTTTTTTAATGAGCAAAAGTTTTAAAACTATTCATGTACATACAGTAAGTAGTCCCAGCACTTTGTTGATGCACCTTGTATCTTTGGGCACTTTGACCCTTTCCTCTTTTCTGAAGCTCGGACGATGAAGTGAAGCGAATTATATTTTTACAGCGCTTTTTTTCTCTAGAGACTCAAATCAATCAATCATCATTCAATCAATGTTTATTTATATCGCCCTAAATAACAAGTGTCTCAAAGGGCTGCACAAGCCACAGACATCCGAGGTTCAGCGCCCAGATTTTTTTACCGAGTCACCTTGTTTTATTATTTGGTTGTCAAATGTTAAAGTTGCTTCACGGTGGAAGAGGGGTTAGTGCGTCTGCCTCACAATACGAAGTTCCTGCAGTCCTGGGTTCAAATCCAGGCTCAGGATCTTTCTGTGTGGAGTTTGCATGTTCTCCCCGTGAATGCGTGGGTTCCCTCCGGGTACTCCGGCTTCCTCCCACCTCCAAAGACATGCACCTGGGGATAGGTTGATTGGCAACACTAAATGGTCCCTAGTGTGTGAATGTGAGTGTGAATGTTGTCTGTCTATCTGTGTTGGCCCTGCGATGAGGTGGCGACTTGTCCAGGGTGTACCCTGCCTTCCGCCCGATTGTAGCTGAGATAGGCGCCAGCGCCCCCCGTGACCCCAAAAGGGAATAAGCGGTAGAAAATGGATGGATGGATGGATGTTAAAGTTGTATTATTAAATAGAGGTCGGTGTCTAGCAGGACCGATAATCAGCATTTCCGTTTTTTTTGGCGTGGAGTTGCAAAAAGTTAGCGGACATCCATTGTTTAATTTCATTAAGACACGCTTCCAACTGACTACAATCCGGCGTGTTGGTCAGCTTTGCTGTAAAGCTCAATACTGACGCAGATTTGAGTACTTTCGGCAGGCCTCGCGGTGGCTTTGCAGTATTTTCTGTTTTATACATTTATTTATATGTCATCTCCTTTCTGCTCTAAGCTGGAGGAGGAGAGGCAACAAATGAACAAGTGACCACATGGAAGGACTGACCATTTATCAATACAATAATGTTGTGTTTTCTTTCCCTCTGGCATTGAGTAATAGTAGATAATAGGGTTTAATGGCCTAGTCCTTCAGTGCAGCTGGATATGGTGCAATAATGTGTCAATATTGTCATAATCATGCTTCTCCTGTACGGCTACACAGCTTACCTTTTTATGGCCCATGTTTCTGTTTGTTTCCCCCCCCCCCTCTGGCTGATGCCTTAATTCCCCAGTGATGTAGAAAAAAACACTCAACCTCCTACCTTTGAGCCATAGTGTCATTTCATCACCATTCTGTAGTGTAAAATGATCGCCAGTTATTGCTCCCTTCTCCCAAATATGTCACGCTGGTGGGAAATGAGAGGGACTATTTACCCATTGGTGACATGCACGCCTCTTAACATGGTCCACATTTTCTTTAATGCAGCTCTCCCTCTGGTGACGCCAATGCTCGGGGGCTTCTGATTATAATCTGCGTTTCTCCTTGTCCCCTGGGACTTTTGCTTTTATGTGGCCAGCCTTGGTTGTTGTGAAACCCCTCTTTGAAGGATTACCACGCTGACAGCATTTCATGTGCTAATATTGTTAGCCTGGCTCTTAATCACCTTATTGATGAGTAGTCACAAAATAATACCATTTTAATTTCATACCTAGCACCAACCTCGTCACGTCCGTTGTGTCCTGAGCAAGACACTTCACCCTTGCTCCTGATGGTTGGTGGTTGGCGCCTTGCATGGCAGCTCCCTCCATCAGTGGGTGAATGTGGAAGTAGTGTCAAAGCGCTTTGAGTACCTTGAAGGTAGAAAAGCGCTATACAAGTACAACCCATTTATCATTTATTTAGTATAGTCAAGATGTTTGCGCGATTAATCAGAGAAAAGCGCTCGCTTAGAGTAGGGGTCGGCAACAAAACATTGAAAGAGCCAAGAAACAAAACTGTCTGGACCCGCAAAAAATGAAGTCTTATAATGAAGGCAGGGCTTCACGGTGGAAGAGGGGTTAGTGCGTCTGCCTCACAATACGAAGGTCCTGCAGTCCTGGGTTCAAATCCAGGCTCGGGATCTTTCTGTGTGGAGTTTGCATGTTCTCTCCGTGAATGCGTGGGTTCCCTCCGGGTACTCCGGCTTCCTCCCACTTCCAAAGACATGCACCTGGGGATAGGTTGATTGGCAACACTAAATGGTCCCTAGTGTGTGAATGTGAGTGTGAATGTTGTGTGTCTATCAATCAATCAATCAATGTTTATTTATATAGCCCCAAATCACAAATGTCTCAAAGGACTGCACAAATCATTACGACTACAACATCCTCGGAAGAACCCACAAAAGGGCAAGGAAAACTCACACCCAGTGGGCAGGGAGAATTCACATCCAGTGGGACGCCAGTGACAATGCTGACTATGAGAAACCTTGGAGAGGACCTCAGATGTGAGCAACCCCCCCCCTCTAGGGGACCGAAAGCAATGGATGTCGAGCGGGTCTAACATGATACTGTGAAAGTTCAATCCATAGTGGCTCCAAGACAGCAGTGAGAGTCCCGTCCACAGGAAACCATCTCAAGCGGATCAGCAGCGTAGAGATGTCCCCAACCGATACAGGCGAGCGGTCCATCCTGGGTCCCGACGAGCGGTCCATCCTGGGTCTCGACTCTGGACAGTCAGTACTTCATCCATGGTCATCGGACCGGACCCCCTCCACAAGGGAGGGGGGGACATAGGAGAAAGAAAAGAAGCGGCAGATCAACTGGTCTAAAAAGGAGGTCTATTTAAAGGCTAGAGTATACAGATGAGTTTTAAGATGAGACTTAAATGCTTCTACTGAGGTAGCATCTCGAACTGTTACCGGGAGGGCATTCCAGAGTACTGGAGCCCGAACGGAAAACGCTCTATAGCCCGCAGACTTTTTTTGAGCTCTAGGAATCACTAATAAGCCGGAGTCTTTTGAACGCAGATTTCTTGCCGGGACATATGGTACAATACAATCGGCAAGATAGGCTGGAGCTAGACCGTGTAGTATTTTATACGTAAGTAGTAAAACCTTAAAGTCACATCTTAAGTGCACAGGAAGCCAGTGCAGGTGAGCCAGTAGAGGTATATATGTATGTATATATGTATATAAAGGTATATACAGTACAGGCGTAATATGATCAAACTTTCTTGTTCTTGTCAAAAGTCTAGCAGCCGCATTTTGTACCAACTGTAATCTTTTAATGCTAGACATGGGGAGACCCGAAAATAATACGTTACAGTAATCGAGACGAGACGTAACAAACGCATGGATAACGCATGTCTATCTGTGCATGTCTATCTGTGTTGGCCCTGCGATGAGGTGGCGACTTCTCCAGGGTGTACCCCGCCTTCGGCCCGATTGTAGCTGAGATAGGCGCCAGCGCCCCCCCGCGATCCCAAAAGGGAACAAGCGGTAGAAAATGGTTGGATGGATAATGAAGGCACCATATGACTAAAGGTGGCATAGTTCGGTTGGTAGAGTGGCCGTGCCAGCAACTTGAGGGTTGCCGGTTCGATTCCCGCTTCCGCCATCCTTGTCACTGCCGTTGTGTCCTTGGGCAAGACACTTGACCCACCTGCTCCCAGTGCCACCCACACTGGTTTAAATGTAAGTTAGATATTGGGTTTCACTGTGTAAAGCGCTTTGAGTCACTTGAGAAAAGCGCTATATAAATATAATTCACTTCACTTCACTAAGTGTCTATATTAGCTATAATAGCTAGGCTGACCATAATGTGAAACCCACAAAAGAGGACACACACACACACACACATGTATATATATATATATATATATATATATATATATATATATATATATATATATATATATATATATATATATATATATATATATATATATATATATATATAGGGTGGAATACCATCTCCGGGTTGGGGAGGAGACCCTGCCCCAAGTGGAGGAGTTCAAGTACCTAGGAGTCTTATTCACGAGTGGGGGAAGAGTGGATCGTGAGATCGACAGGCGGATCGGTGCGGCGTCTTCAGTAATGCGGACGTTGTATCGATCCGTTGTGGTGAAGAAGGAGCTGAGCCGGAAGGCAAAGCTCTCAATTTACCGGTCGATCTACGTTCCCATCCTCACCTATGGTCATGAGATTTGGGTCATGACCGAAAGGATAAGATCACGGGTACAAGCGGCCCAAATGAGTTTGGGTCTCTCCCTTAGAGATAGCGTGAGAAGCTCTGTCATCCGGGAGGAACTCAAAGTAAAGCCGCTGCTCCTCCACATCGAGAGGAACCAGATGAGGTGGTTCGGGCATCTGGTCAGGATGCCACCCGAACGCCTCCCGAGGGAGGTGTTTAGGGCACGTCCAACCGGTAGGAGGCCACGGGGAAGACCCAGGACACGTTGGGAAGACTATGTCTCCCGGCTGGCCTGGGAACGCCTCGGGATCCTCCGGGAAGAGCTAGACGAAGTGGCTGGGGAGAGGGAAGTCTGGGCTTCCCTGCTTAGGCTGCTGCCCCCGCGACCCGACCTCGGATAAGCGGAAGAGGATGGATGGATGGATGGATGTGGTTTATATACTGTATTTGTGAAGCTGGGTGGGTTTTGTGGAGCACTGTGCGGAACCAAAGGCACCAGCGTGTGTGGAACCCATCAGTGGGTTAAGTCCAGATCGAGGGAAGGCAGGCATTGACGGCATGCTCAGAGGAAGTCAGATAAACAGTTCTACTTGTGTCCTACTGTGGCGGGGGTTTAGTGCCTTGTGGCCGTCGTCCAGCACTAGTGATGGCACCAACTGTTACTGGCAGCCACAATAATGTGTGTGTGGGGGGGGGGGGGGAGGTTGTGTACTAATTTGAAGTGATTCCCGGTCTGCTGGTGCTTTGTTGGACTGCAATCATCAACCTAATAATGAGGAATTTTCACGTTATCAATTTTGGCAGAAATATACCCAGCGTACAGACACCTGGAAGTTAAATGTAAGGGTTTATGTAGGCAAGGCAACTTTATTCGTGTAGCACTTTTCATACACAAAGCAGACTCAAAGTAATTCACAGACAACAAAGTAAAATGAAAGAAAATCAATCAATCAATCAATGTTTACTTATATAGCCCTAAATCACTAGTGTCTCAAAGGGCTGCACAAACCACCACGACATCCTCGGTAGGCCCACATAAGGGCAAGGAAAACTCACACCCATTGGGACGTCGGTGACAATGATGACTATGAGAACCTTGGAGAGGAGGAAAGCAATGGATGTCGAGCGGGTCTAACATGATACTGTGAAAGTTCAATGTACTATTATTTAATATATATTATTGTTTTAGTTGCTTAAGAGATATTCCTAGCTCTGAATTTGCTCGTTGCTATTTTTATGTTGTTGTGCATTATTTGTTGTCATAATCAGGTTACTCAGTACTTGAGTAGTTTTTTCACAACATACTTTTTACTTTTTCGCAAGTAAATATTTGGGTGACTACTCCTTACTTTTACTTACTTTTATTATCTTCCACCCAACTCTCTCCTTTGAGTCACACATTAAAAGCGTTACTAAAACGGCCTTCTTTCATCTCCGTAATATCGCTAAAATTCGCTCCATTTTGTCCACTAAAGACACCGAGATCATTATCCATGCGTTTGTTACGTCTCGCCTCGATTACTGTAACGTATTATTTTGGGGTCTCCCCATGTCTAGCATTAAAAGATTACAGTTGGTACAAAATGCGGCTGCTAGACTTTTGACAAGAACAAGAAAGTTTGATCATATTACGCCTGTACTGTATATACCTTTATATACATATATACATACATATATACCTGTACTGTATATACCTTTATATACATATATACATACATATATACCTATACTGTATATACCTTTATATACATATATACATACATATATACCTGTACTGTATATACCTTTATATACATATATACATACATATATACCTGTACTGTATATACCTTTATATACATATATACATACATATATACCTGTACTGGCTCACCTGCACTGGCTTCCTGTGCACTTAAGATGTGACTTTAAGGTTTTACTACTTACGTATAAAATACTACACGGTCTAGCTCCAGCCTATCTTGCCGATTGTATTGTACCATATGTCCCGGCAAGAAATCTGCCTTCAAAGGACTCCGGCTTATTAGGGATTCCTAGAGCCCAAAAAAAGTCTGCGGGCTATAGAGCGTTTTCCGTTCGGGCTCCAGTACTCTGGAATGCCCTCCCGGTAACAGTTTGAGATGCTACCTCAGTAGAAGCATTTAAGTCTCACCTTAAAACTCATTTGTATACTCTAGCCTTTAAATAGACCTCCTTTTTAGACCAGTTGATCTGCAGCTTCTTTTCTTTCTCCTATGTCCCCCCCTCCCTTGTGGACCATGGATGAAGTACTGGCTGTCCAGAGTCGAGACCCAGGATGGACCACTCGTCGGGACCCAGGATGGACCGCTCGCCTGTATCGGTTGGGGACATCTCTACGCTGCTGATCCGCCTCCGCTTGAGATGGTTTCCTGTGGACGGGACTCTCGCTGCTGTCTTGGATCCGCTTGAACTGAACTCTCGCGTCTGTGTTGGAGCCACTATGGATTGAACTTTCACAGTATCATGTTAGATCCGCTCGACATCCATTGCTTTCGGTCCCCTAGAGGGGGGGGGTTGCCCACATCTGAGGTCCTCTCCAAGGTTTCTCATAGTCAGCATTGTCACTGGCGTCCCACTGGATGTGAATTCTCCCTGCCCACTGGGTGTGAGTTTTCCTTGCCCTTTTGTGGGTTCTTCCGAGGATGTTGTAGTCGTAATGATTTGTGCAGTCCTTTGAGACATTTGTGATTTGGGGCTATATAAATAAACATTGATTGATTGATTGATTGACTTGAGTAATAAATCTCTAAAGTAACAGTACTCTTACTTGAGTACAATTTCTGGCTACTCTACCCACCTCTGTTCACTGCACACCGTAGGACAGTGGTTCCCAACCTTTTTTCAGTGATGTACCCCCTGGGAACATGTTTTTAATTCAAGTACCCCCTAATCAGAGCAAAGCATTTTTGCTTGAAAAAAAGAGATGAAGAAGTGAAATACAGCACTATGTCATCACTATGTCCCAAGTGGAGGAGTTCAAGTACCTAGGAGTCTTGTTCACGAGTGAGGGAAGAGTGGATCGTGAGATCGACAGGCGGATTGGTGCGGCGTCTTCAGTAATGCGGACGTTGTACCGATCCGTTGTGGTGAAGAAGGAGCTGAGCCGGAAGGCAAAGCTCTCAATTTACCGGTCCATCTACGTTCCCATCCTCACCTATGGTCACGAGCTTTGGGTCATGACCGAAAGGATAAGATCACGGGTACAAGCGGCCCAAAGGAGTTTGGGTCTCTCCCTTAGAGATAGGGTGAGAAGCTCTGTCATCCGGGAGGAACTCAAAGTAAAGCCGCTGCTCCTCCACATCGAGAGGAGCCAGATGAGGTGGTTCGGGCATCTGGTCAGGATGCCACCCGAACGCCTCCCGAGGGAGGTGTTTAGGGCACGTCCAACCGGTAGGAGGCCACGGGGAAGACCCAGGACACGTTGGGAAGACTATGTCTCCCGACTGGCCTGGGAACGCCCCGGGATCCCCCGGGAAGAGCTAGACGAAGTGGCTGGGGAGAGGGAAGTCTGGGTTTCCCTGCTTAGGCTGTTGCCCCCGCGATCCGACCTCGGATAAGCAGAAGATGATGGATATATATATATATATATATATATATATATATATATACACATACATACACATAATCACATACATACACACATGTATGTTTGCTTTTTATGGTGGAGGTGTGGACCAGGAAAAAACATTTGTGTGTGTGTGTGTGTGTGTGTGTGTGTGTGTGTGTGTGTGTGTGTGAGACCCCCATTAGTCTCATGTACACCCGCTCTATGTCCAGTTAATAGCTCCTTAAAGGACACTGTCACTTCCGCCACTCCTGATCTTTTATAACCTGTGGTCAGGCAAGGTTCCCCGCTCCCTCACCATTGGTCGCGCTAAGTAGTGGGCGTGGCCTGGTTTGATGCATCGCGCTCACACACACCATCTCCTACGCTCGCTCGCTTCCTCTTTGACTCCCTCCCCCTCTCGCTCTACCTTTTACTCCGCCAGAGTGCCGACTGCAGCAGGACCAGCCGCCTCGCCGCCTCAACAAGAGACGTGTGTGTTTTTTCCAGTAGGATCTTCCCAGGGTTTCCTGGTTGCATTGCAGAGAGTGCAGGTGTGTGTGTGTGTGTGTGTGTGTCCATGCTTGGGAGTTTACTGCAGGAACATCATCACTGCGGAGAGAGACACCAACCAGCAGCTCATCTCCCCTCCCCCCACCCCTCCCCTCCTCTCCTGTAGCATCCATATGTTCATACACTCATTATTCCTCTGCATTTCCCCGGGATTCAATCAAGTTTCCACCCCCAATCTAGGTTGACGTCTGGGCGCTGTCAGGACCCTGCCGCAAGCTTTTGGAGCCATCCCAGCCCAGCCCTTCATCCTGGTCTGCTGTAGGATGACTGCGCCCCTGTGCTGACGAGGTGTCTGCAAGTAGCAGTGATGGGCGTTCTGCTGGCCGGCGTCCCCACAACCCCCTCAGACACCGCTCCGCCAGCGCCACCGCCGCACCGCCCCCCCAGGACGGGCGCTCCCCTCAGCCCCGCCGATGGGCGAAGACACTGACACGACCCCCACGCTTAACCACCCCGGCTTCCTCCCCGACCACAACTATGTGACTGAAGGTAAGTGATGTCATGTGCGTTTTGTGCAGGGCTGTCAGAACTTTTTGACTTGGGGACCAAATTTGGGGCGGAAGTTGACTGCCCGTAAAGTAACAATGTGTATGTATACAGGGCGGCATAGCTCGGTTGGTAGAGCGGCCGTGCCAGCAACTTGAGGGTTGCAGGTTCGATTCCCGCCTCCGCCATCCTAGTCACTGCCGTTGTGTCCTTGGGCAAGACACTTTACCCACCTGCTCCCAGTGCCAACCACACTGGTTTAAATGTAACTTAAATATTGGGTTTCACTATGTAAAGCGCTTTGATTCACTAGAGAAAAGCGCTATATAAATATAATTCACTTCACTATACAGTGTGTGTGTGGATATATATATATATATACATATATATATATATATATATATATATATATATATATATATATATGTGTATATATATATATATATATATATATATATGTGTGTATATACACACGTATATATGTGTATATATTTACATATATATATGTTTGTTTATATATATATACACACACGTGCATACATATGTATGTGTATAATATATTTATGTACATCTGTCTTTATGTGTGTATCTATGTACAGCATGTATGTATATGTGTGTGTGTGTATATATGTATGTATATATATATATCAATCAATCAATGTTTACTTATATAGCCCTAAATCACTAGTGTCTCAAAGGGCTGCACAAACCACTACGACATCCTCGGTAGGCCCACATAAGGGCAAGGAAAACTCACACCCAGTGGGACGTCGGTGACAATGATGACTATGAGAACCTTAGAGAGGAGGAAAGCAATGGATGTCGAGCGGGTCTAGCATGATACTGTGAAAGTTCAATCCATAATGGATCCAACACAGCAGCGAGAGTCCCGCTCACAGCGGAGCCAGCAGGAAACCATCCCAAGCGGAGGCGGATCAGCAGCGCAGAGATGTCCCCAGCCGATACACAGGCAAGCAGTACATGGCCACCGGATCGGACCGGATCGGACCCCCTCCACAAGGGAGAGTGGGACATAGGAGAAAAAGAAAAGACACGGCAGATCAACTGGTCTAAAAAGGGAGTCTATTTAAAGGCTAGAGTATACAAATGAGTTTTAAGGTGAGACTTAAATGCTTCTACTGAGGTAGCATCTCGAACTTTTACCGGGAGGGCATTCCAGAGTACTGGAGCCCGAAATGAAAACGCTCTATAGCCCGCAGACTTTTTTTGGGCTCTAGGAATCACTAATAAGCCGGAGTCCTTTGAAGGCAGATTTCTTGCCGGGACATATGGTACAATACAATCGGCAAGATAGGATGGAGCTAGACCGTGTAGTATTTTATACGTAAGTAGTAAAACCTTAAAGTCACATCTTAAGTGCACAGGAAGCCAGTGCAGGTGAGCCAGTATAGGTATATATGTATGTATATATGTATATAAAGGTATATACAGTACAGGTATATATGTATGTATATATGTATATAAAGGTATATACAGTATAGGTATATATGTATGTATATATGTATATAAAGGTATATACAGTATAGGTATATATGTATGTATATATGTATATAAAGGTATATACAGTACAGGTATATATGTATGTATATATGTATATAAAGGTATATACAGTACAGGCGTAATGTGATCAAACTTTCTTGTTCTTGTCAAAAGTCTAGCAGCCCCATTTTGTACCAACTGTAATCTTTTAATGATATGTATATATATATACATATGTGTGTGTGTGTATATATGTGTATAATATACAGTATTTATTTATATCTGTCTTTATATATGTGTATATATGTACAGTATGTATGTATATGTATATATATATACATATTTGTGTGTGTATTTATGTGTTAATATATGTGTATTTTAATGTGTATGTATGTTTATGTATGTATGTGTATACATGTGTGTTTACATATGTATGTATGTATGTATGAATTGATATAAACATAATGGATGTATAATTGGTAAGTAATATAATTGGATATTAAAAGTATGTGGGAGTTTTGCAATCAGTCAGAAATATCAAGCAGCGAGGATGTAGAGGAATTGTTTTGCATTCTTCCCGTCATGCATTGGAGGGGATTTAAACAAGTGTGATTTTGAATGATGTGTTGTGCTTTGACATTTTTTTTCTAAAATGCCCACACAGGTCAGTGAGCACAGTGTTGACACTTTGTGTTAGTTTGTTTGCGCAGTGAGTGGGAAAGGTTGTATGGATTGAGTTATATACTGTAAATAAAAAGGCTGAGTGTATATTTCACTTGAAAGTGCAATAATATCCACAAGATCTTAGTAAAGGTGCAGAGATTATACTGGCAGGTGTTTGTAATTAAATTGACAGCACCCTGTGGGTTGGGTTATTTATTATTATTTATAAGTTGAACAGGTCGGTGGGCCACAGTTTGGGCAGCCCTGTAGTAATGTAATACTTACATAGTGTGTGTGAGAGGGTCAGGACTGCCCCCTGATCTTCGTGTAAATCCGCCTTGACTGGTGAAGTGCTGACAAAGCAGCAAAAGCCGTACAAGCCCAATTTACAAAATGGACTTCCAGCCAGGGGCGTCGCCAGACATATTTTGAGTAAGCATGTGTGAGTTGAGTGCTTCTCAAATGGTTTTATCTTCGGGAAGAAAAACATTTTTCCATATCATCAAGTCGTGAGCCAAATTTTTAAATCATTCAAGTTTATTTCACAGAAAAATAGCACTGTAGACTTGTCTTGTTCATCGGTGCGACTTTGACTAAAATAATCTTGTTTTGAATGGGACCGGACCCCTTCCCTTGTGGAGGGGGTCCGGTCCGATGACCATGGATGAAGTACTGGCTGTCCAGAGTCGAGACCCAGGATGGACCGCTCGTCGGGACCCAGGATGGACCGCTCGCCTGTATCGGTTGGGGACATCTCTACGCTGCTGATCCGCTTGAGATGGTTTCCTGTGGACGGGACTCTCGCTGCTGTCTTGGAGCCACTATGGATTGAACTTTCACAGTATCATGTTAGACCCGCTCGACATCCATTGCTTTCGGTCCCCTAGAGGGGGGGGGGTTGCCCACATCTGAGGTCCTCTCCAAGGTTTCTCATAGTCAGCATTGTCACTGGCGTCCCACTGGATGTGAATTCTCCCTGCCCACTGGGTGTGAGTTTTCCTTGCCCTTTTGTGGGTTCTTCCGAGGATGTTGTAGTCGTAATGATTTGTGCAGTCCTTTGAGACATTTGTGATTTGGGGCTATATAAATAAACATTGATTGATTGATTGATTGATCTCAACGCTGCTGATCCGCCTCCGCTTGGGATGGTTTCCTGTGGACGGGACTCTCGCTGCTGTCTTGGATCCGCTTTGAACTGAACTCTCGCGGCTGTGTTGGAGCCACTATGGATTGAACTTTCACAGTATCATGTTAGACCCGCTCGACATCCATTGCTTTCGGTCCCCTAGAGGGGGGGGGGGGGTTGCCCACATCTGAGGTCCTCTCCAAGGTTTCTCATAGTCAGCATTGTCACTGGCGTCCCACTGGATGTGAATTCTCCCTGCCCACTGGGTGTGAGTTTTCCTTGCCCTTTTGTGGGTTCTTCCGAGGATGTTGTAGTCGTAATGATTTGTGCAGTCCTTTGAGACATTTGTGATTTGGGGCTATATAAATAAACATTGATTGATTGATTGATTGATCTCAACGCTGCTGATCCGCCTCCGCTTGGGATGGTTTCCTGTGGACGGGACTCTCGCTGCTGTCTTGGATCCGCTTTGAACTGAACTCTCGCGGCCGTGTTGGAGCCACTATGGATTGAACTTTCACAGTATCATGTTAGACCCGCTCGACATCCATTGCTTTCGGTCCCCTAGTGGGGGGGGTTGCCCACATCTGAGGTCCTCTCCAAGGTTTCTCATAGTCAGCATTGTCACTGGCGTCCCACTGGATGTGAATTCTCCCTGCCCACTGGGTGTGAGTTTTCCTTGCCCTTTTGTGGGTTCTTCCGAGGATGTTGTAGTCGTAATGATTTGTGCAGTCCTTTGAGACATTTGTGATTTGGGGCTATATAAATAAACATTGATTGATTGATTGATTGATCTCAACGCTGCTGATCCGCCTCCGCTTGGGATGGTTTCCTGTGGACGGGACTCTCGCTGCTGTCTTGGATCCGCTTTGAACTGAACTCTCGCGGCTGTGTTGGAGCCACTATGGATTGAACTTTCACAGTATCATGTTAGACCCGCTCGACATCCATTGCTTTCGGTCCCCTAGAGGGGGGGGGGGTTGCCCACATCTGAGGTCCTCTCCAAGGTTTCTCATAGTCAGCATTGTCACTGGCGTCCCACTGGATGTGAATTCTCCCTGCCCACTGGGTGTGAGTTTTCCTTGCCCTTTTGTGGGTTCTTCCGAGGATGTTGTAGTCGTAATGATTTGTGCAGTCCTTTGAGACATTTGTGATTTGGGGCTATATAAATAAACATTGATTGATTGATTGATGGTTTTGTCACCAGAAAAATGGCTACAGCTAAAGCATCTGGTTTTGTTTCCAGAAAAAATAGTAACATTTCTGTATTTGTTTTCAGAAAGATGGCTGAAAATATCGGGTTTTGTTGCCTCATTTAGATTTAAAAAAATATATATTTCCATGTCTGTCCTGAGTCCTCCTCCAACTTGTTAGTCGGTTTGCCTTTTGCTAAAATACTCACTAATAGTCACTAGAAAAATGGCTAAAAATATCTGGTTTTGTTGCCACAATTGGATTTTTTTCTCCTGAAACTTTTTTTTTTTCATGCACACATGTGACTGAAAATGACACACAATCCACTTTTATGTCGCGACCCAGCAGTTGGGAACCACTGGTCAACTGTATAACAGTTACTGTAATATTTCCATGTCTGTCCAGAGTGATTGACCACTTTGCAAAAATGAAAAAGAGACATTACAGTTTACTTCTCAGAAAATGATTCCCTGAACAGACACACAACAGTTGTTCATTTATTCTACTACTGTGGCTTTATTGTTTTGTGTATATTTTACAGTTTTGTGTATCTGAAATAGGATTAGCCACATTGCCATAAATGGAAATTAAATAATATAAAAGAACCCAGAGATGTAGGGGTGCTTTATTTTTTTGTTTTACTTTTGTAGATGTTAAATTTGCAGATGATTACTGCAATAAATATTTCAAAAAGATTCATTGCTCTTCCTTTTTGCTTTTACCAGTAGCAGTTTAGAAGTCTGGAGTAAAAAAAGTGCACAAGTAGGTCAAATGCATGAGTTAATTTCAGGTGGTTCATCAACGATCCATACAACATCATCTGATATGATTTCATAGTTTTAAGCACTATTTATGTATTTTTTATGATAAATAAGTGCTAAAAATGTTTTTGCTTGCGCGCTTTGCACGCTCACATGAATTATTTGTGCCCCAGGTGTGCCCCAGGTGTGCCCCAGTACAGTATTAGGTCTAGTGACGCCCCTGGTTCCAGCATGGATCTCTTATGTTTGGGCGAGGCAAAGGTCAGAGAGTTTGTGTGTTTTTTTTAAATTCCCAAACACAGGTGCATCGTCTCCTCCCAAACGGTCAAATTGAATAGGTAGCATATCAGATTTAAAGACGGGGGCCAGCTGCACACGCACCAGATTATTTAGTTTGCTGCTCCCCCACACACGTTCAAAGGACTCCGGCTTGTTAGTGATTCCCAAAGCCCAAAAAAAGTCTGCGGGCTATAGAGCGTTTTCCGTTCGGGCTCCAGTACTCTGGAATGCCCTCCCGGTAACAGTTCGAGATGTCACCTCAGTAGAAGCATTTAAGTCTCACCTTAAAACTCATTTGTATACTGTAGCCTTTAAATAGACTCCCTTTTTAGACCAGTTGATCTGCTGTTTCTTTTCTTTTTCTTCTATGTCCCACTCTCCCCTGTGGAGGGGGTCCAGTCCGATCCGGTGGCCATGTACTGCTTGCCTGTGTATCGGCTGGGGACATCTCTGCGCTGCTGATCCGCCTCCGCTTGGGATGGTTTCCTGCTGGCTCCGCTGTGAACGGGACTCTCGCTGCTGTGTTGGATCCGCTTTGGACTGGACTCTCGCGACTGTGTTGGATCCATTATGGATTGAACTTTCACAGTATCATGTTAGACCCGCTCGACATCCATTGCTTTCCTCCTCTCCAAGGTTCTCATAGTCATCATTGTCACAGACGTCCCACTGGGTGTGAGTTTTCCTTGCCCTTATGTGGGCTCTACAGAGGATGTCGTGGTGGTTTGTGCAGCCCTTTGAGACACTAGTGATTTAGGGCTATATAAGTAAACATTGATTGATTGATTGATTGACCTTCCACTCATGTCAATTATCCCGCTTATCCAATCTTTCCTTTCTGTCTGTGTCACCTGAACTGAGGTTTTCAACCTCCGCTGGTGCTGTGAAACCGTCACTTCTCGGAGAGACTACAGCCTGCTGACATTTGTGCAGGCGCACGGTGTTTATCGGAGCCTTTTCCTGCTCTTTGTAATTAATACCCGCCTTTGTCGGCCAAGACACAGAGCTGCAGGAAGTCATCGCTAACATCCGTCACCTGCTGCAACCCTGCGTTATTGCCATAGCAACAGACCGTGATAAAAACATGCTGCTCTTCATGCTTGGCCAGTATGACTGACGGGACGTGGCCGCCCACCAATAATGGCAGGATTAATTATTCCCCGCCCCTCGGACAGGCACTATTCAGCTTGAATTACTGATGAGCGTTCAGCATGGCAAGCACACATGAACACACACACACACATTCTTGTATTTCTCACCTTCTTGAGACCTGAGAAAAATGCCTACCTCTTTCAGACCACCCTTTCTTGATGTATAAAGATTTGTATTTACAACATCAATAATATATAAAAACGATGCAAATACATCAATTATTTGTTTGTAATTGTCAGGTTTAAACATCGATTAAACAAGACAAGAAGCAAGGAAATAAACAAAGACAGAATTCAATTTGGCTCAATTTGAGGAGAAACGTGTCGACCTGTAACCTCTTACGCGCTAACGGAAAAAAGGTTCACGTCTTTTATTTGGATATTCCCAGACCGCATGTCCACAGCTGCTTCCAAAGGGACGGGGTCATAAACAGCTGACAGAAAAGGTCGTAAAACAGTTCAAAAAGGGGTCGTCTGGAACTCTGGCAGATCCTGCCTTCTCTCCGCTTTGTAGTTCTTGGGTTCAAACAATATCTTTCTGTTGATTACAATACATGAAAGAAACAGAAACACCTTCATGTTGCTTCCCCCCCCCTACACAGCAGAGTTTTAGAAGCCTTCTTGGTAGCTTCAAAGACAGCTTTTGGTCTTCTTGCTGGGAACTCATTTCAACACAAAGTTTTTGTGATAACTTAGAAACAATTGGCCCTGCGATGAGGTGGCGACTTGTCCAGGGTGTACCCTGCCTTCCGCCCGATTGTAGCTGAGATAGGCGCCGGCGCCCTCCGCGACCCCGAAAGGGAATAAGGGGTAGAAAATGGATGGATGGATAGAAATAATTATTTTAGCAGTAATTGTTTTTTTAATCTTCATTATTTAGACTTAGACTTATACTTCCTTTTTATTGTCATTTAAATTTGAACTTCACAGTACAGATAAGAACGAAATTATGTTGCATTAGTTCATGTAAATGCAGGATAAAAAAAGAGTAAGGTGCAGATATAAATAAATAGATTACTGTACAGATAAATATATTGCACTTTTGCATGTGCATCCACGTTTATGGATGTATGTTATATTGTCTTTATATTCCAGCCAGTTAATTCATTTTTGTGGGGGAATTGAGGGTTTTATTATAGTAAGATTAGATTTACTTCAAGTTATTATAGTATGTCTCTATATACATATATTTTAAATACATTTTGGCCGCATTTCAATTTCTTACACACACTTGTAATTGTGTGAATGCACCAAAATTAATCTATTTATTCTTCAACTTGAAATTCTTCTTCTTCTCCAGATTTTGGCACACTCTATCTTCTGCATTTTTTCGCCTGATTCAAACCGTTCCACCTCCAACACATCCAACTCATCCTGGACATTCAAACTAGCATTTTTCCACATCCAACAAAATTCCAGGACTTCCCTCCCGTTTTATGGTAACCTAGTTCCACCTTTTTTTAAGTTCAACTACTCCTTTCGCATTTTTCAACCCATTTCAGCTCTCCCACCGTCAAAACGCAACTAATATTCAGGAAAAACAAACAAGTTGGTTAAGGAACTAGAAAAATTCCCTTTTTTTCCCGGAATTCCAGGAATTTCTCAATTAAAAACTGTTAATTATTCAACATTTCTTGACCGATTTAAACAATTCCAACACCAACCAATTCAGTTCATTTAGAACAGGGGTGCCCACACTTTTTCTGCAGGCGAGCTACTTTTCAATTGACCAACTCGAGGGGATCTACCTCATTTATATATATCATTTATATTTATTTATTTATGAAAGAGACATTTTTGTAAACAAGTTAAATGTGTTTAATGATAATACAAGCATGTGTAACACATATAGATGTCTTTCTTTCACAAAGACAAGAATATAAGTTGGTGTATTACCTGATTCTGATGACTTGCATTGATTGGAATCAGACAGTAATGATGATAACGCCCACATTTTCAAATGGAGGAGAAAAAAAGTTGTCCTTTCTGTACAATACCACATGAAAGTGGTTGGTTTTTGGCATCTAATTCATCCAGCTTCCATACACTTTACAAGAAAAACATTGGCGGAAAATTCCGTAGCTTGCTTGATTGACATTCACGGCACCCGAGGGTCTTGTGAGATGACGCTGGCTGCTGCCAGTTCATTATTATGAAAAAATGACAGAGAGGAAGGCGAGAAACACTTTTTATTTCAACAGACTTCCGCGCCGTCCCTTCCGTCAAAACTCTAAAGGCCGACTGCACATTTCCTGTCTTCACAATAAAAGCCCTGCTTCATGCTGCCTGCGCTAACAAAATAAGAGTCTCGGAAAGCTGGCGTGCACAAGTGATGTGCACGCCAGCTTTCTGAGGGATCGCTTGTGCACGCCAGTTTTCCGAGACTCTGTATTTAGTTAGCGCAGGCAGCATGAAGCAGGGCTTTTATTGTGAAGATAGGAAATGTGCAGTCGGCCTTTAGAGTTTTGACGGAAGGTACGGCGCGAGAGTCTGTTGAAATAAAAAGTGTTTCTCGCCTTCCTCTCGGTCATATTTTCATAATAATGATCTTGCAGCAGCCAGCGTCATCTCACAAGACCCTCCGGTACCGTGAATGTCATTTAAGTGACGTCTTGGTGAAGATTGATGATCACTCATTTTTAGGTCTATTTTTTTTAAAAGCCTGGCTGGAGATCGACTGACACACCCCCCGCGGTCGACTGGTAGCTCGCGATCGACGTAATGGGCACCCCTGTTGTAGAACAATGAGTGCATCAATGTCAGAGGACCACTCAGTCAGTTCCTGTCACAAACAAACTAAATGATTCATTACCTGCCTCATCTTCATGTGTGCGGGCCACTCCCCTTCCTCCATCCCCCGCTCTCTATCTCCCCTCATTGCACAGTCCTCAAAGTATCTGTGCGTGCATACGAGTATGTCTGAAGATCTTCCTATGGGGGGTTTCCTGGCCTTCAAGGCCAACAAAGAAAGGGTACTTAACCTTCCTCCAGCATTCCTACCCTCCCCACATCTCTCCATCTCTTCTACCTTCCTCTCTTTATTCCCTTGTCCTCTCCTCAGTAGCTACCTTTGTTGCGCCGCGCTCTGACTGGAGTCAGAATGATCTCCGGGGATGGATGAGGCTTTGCTTTAAATGCTCAGAAAGAATTAGTCATCCAAATATTTAGCCTCTATCCACTTTTGAGGGTACATTATTCATTATTTATTTGAAAAAAGCTCAGTATTGTGTGCCATAGAAGGGTAACAATCCCAAATGTTGCTCTATTGCAGGTTCTTTTTTTTTTTTTAGTGCCATGGCCGTGATTTCCTAGCTTTAGAGCGCACCGAAATATAAGCGGCATCCACCTCATTTTTGGACACATTTATATTTTGTACATATATTAGCTGCATTCACATATAAACATGAAATATTTACACAGGCACTTGTGTTTATTGACATTTAACAAAGGACATTGTCTGTGACACAGTATACGTAGCCTTCCGGAGAGGTCATGGAGTCCAGTCTTTGTCCTTCGTTGCGCAAGGATCGTTATTGGTGATGGGATTCTTGTTTTGTACGTTTTCATTTTTTTTCCCGATGGCCGGGTTGACCGTCTCCGGTTTTGGGGCTGCGTTGTGTGCATTTGGTCGTGTCTTCTCCATGATGAGGGTGAGTCCTTAAAGTGCGAAAGGGCTGATGGAATTCTTGAATTGAATGCATTTATCTGCTCAGAGATAGCTTCAGTTTTATCCAAAGTACCGTATGGGTGTATTTTATAGTATACATTTTCCAGCGGGCACACAAATCAGAGTCTCCTCATTCTGCATCTTTGACGTAGACATTTACCCGATCCCTGACCCCAAAACAACTTGCTCCGTTTTTCAGGTAACCGTTTGCGATTACAGTGACGGAGAATATGCAGTCCCCAAAAAATGTATCTGCTTTTATACATGATTTAAGCCAGGGGTGCCCATTACGTCGATCGCGAGCTACCAGTCGACCGCGGGGGGTGTGTCAGTCGATCTCCAGCCAGGCTTTTAAAAAAAATAGACCTAAAAATGAGTGATCATCAATCTTCACCAAGACGTCACTTAAATGACATTCACGGTACCGGAGGGTCTTGTGAGATGACGCTGGCTGCTGCAAGATCATTATTATGAAAATATGACCGAGAGGAAGGCGAGAAACACTTTTTATTTCAACAGACTCTCGCGCCGTACCTTCCGTCAAAACTCTAAAGGCCGACTGCACATTTCCTATCTTCACAATAAAAGCCCTGCTTCATGCTGCCTGCGCTGACTAAATACAGAGTCTCGGAAAACTGGCGTGCACAAGCGATCCCTCAGAAAGCTGGCGTGCACATCACTTGTGCACGTCAGCTTTCCGAGACTCTTATTTTGTTAGCGCAGGCAGCATGAAGCAGGGCTTTTATTGTGAAGATAGGAAATGTACAGAGTTTTGACGGAAGGGACGGCGCGAAAGTCTGTTGAAATAAAAAGTGTTTCTCGCCTTCCTCTCTGTCATTTTTTCATAATAATGAACTGGCAGCAGCCAGCGTCATCTCACAAGACCCTCGGGTGCCGTGAATGTCAATCAAGCAAGCTACGGAATTTGCCGCCAATGTTTTTCTTGTAAAGTGTATGGAAGCTGGATGAATTAGATGCCAAAAACCAACCACTTTCATGTGGTATTGTACAGAAAGGACAACTTTTTTTCTCCTCCATTTGAAAATGTGGGCGTTTTCATCATTACTGTCTGATTCCAATCAATGCAAGTCATCAGAATCAGGTAATACACCAACTTATATTCTTGTCTTTGTGAAAGAAAGACATCTATATGTGTTACACATGCTTGTATTATCATTAAACACATTTAACTTGTTTACAAAAATGTCTCTTTCATAAATAAATAAATATAAATGATATATATAAATGAGGTAGATCCCCTCGAGTTGGTCAATTGAAAAGTAGCTCGCCTGCAGAAAAAGTGTGGGCACCCCTGTCCTAAATATTTAATGGATCAAAATCAAGATGCCTTCCTTCTTTTGTATTCGAGATAATACCCCCCCCAAAAAATACCAACTGTATTTATATAGTGTCTGTGGAGGTTCATTTTCTCAGCTGAGAGAGTACTTCATGTTTATTATTAGAGTTAAGGAACACGCCCCAAGTGATTTATTGAAGAAATGGGGCTTATCTGATGTACATTATTTTGGGAGGGAGCCACCATGAACTTCACAAATGTTCATTTAGCTTCTTCTACTGTATGTGTCTACCCTGCATGACTTTCTCCTCCCCATGCAAAACCTAAAAAAAAACCCCAACACCACTTGAGTCTTATGATCATAAATACACCGCCTCTCGGTCTTCTTTGGTGAGTACTCATGACCAAATATGGTAATGTAGTAACTCCGACCCCATCCCCCTTTCCCTTTGCACCTATCCTCCCCTCCATCCTTGCTCCTCTTGCAGGGCTGCTCCTGGCTATAGCCTGAAGAGCTCCGCCCATCCTGTCCACCCCTCTCCACCCCGGAGTCCTCCCCCAGGATGTTGAGTCCCATCCAGGTGCTGTGCTCCGACATCACTACCCTTTCTCTGGAGCCTGAGCCGTTTGCCTCTTACACTGAAGGTGTGTGCTCTATACTCTTCTCTTCCCGAAAAGTCGCACAGCCACATGAGTTTGGGGGCGTGGAGCTTTTGTGTCGTTCATTTCTCCTGCCGCTATTTCTGTACCAGCCTTGGTATTTTTAACCCAGATGGTGTGCGAGAGTGAGATTGATTCCTTTAAATCAGGGGTGCCCACAGTTTTTCTGCAGGCGAACTACTTTTCAATTGACCAACTCGAGGGGATCTACCTCATTTATATATATATCATTTATATTTATTTATTTATGAAAGAGACATTTTTGTAAACAAGTTAAATGTGTTTAATGATAATACAAGCACGTGTAACACATATTGATGTCTTTCTTTCACGAAGACAAGAATATAAGTTGGTGTATTACCTGATTCGGATGACTTGCATTGATTGGAATCAGACAGTAATGATGATAACGCCCACATTTTCAAATGGAGGGGAAAAAAAGTTGTCCTTTCTGTACAATACCACATGAAAGTGGTTGGTTTTTGGCATCTAATTCATCCAGCTTCCATACACTTTACAAGAAAAACATTGGCGGCAAATTCCGTAGCTTGCTTGATTGACATTCACGGCACCCGAGGGTCTTGTGAGATGACGCTGGCTGCTGCCAGTTCATTATTATGAAAAAATGACAGAGAGGAAGGCGAGAAACACTTTTTATTTCAACAGACTTTTGCGCCGTCCCTTCCGTCAAAACTCTAAAGGCCGACTGCAGATTTCCTTTCTTCACAATAAAAGCCCTGCTTCATGCTGCCTGCGCTAACAAAATAAGAGTCTCGGAAAGCTGGCGTGCACAAGTGATGTGCACGCCAGCTTTCTGAGGGATCGCTTGTGCACGCCAGTTTTCCGAGACTCTGTATTTAGTTAGCGCAGGCAGCATGAAGCAGGGCTTTTATTGTGAAGATAGGAAATGTGCAGTCGGCCTTTAGAGTTTTGACGGGAGGTACGGCGCGAGAGTCTGTTGAAATAAAAAGTGTTTCTCGCCTTCCTCTCGGTCATATTTTCATAATAATGATCTTGCAGCAGCCAGCGTCATCTCACAAGACCCTCCGGTACCGTGAATGTCATTTAAGTGACGTCTTGGTGAAGATTGATGATCACTCATTTTTAGGTCTATTTTTTTTAAAAGCCTGGCTGGAGATCGACTGACACACCCCCCGCGGTCGACTGGTAGCTCGCGATCGACGTAATGGGCACCCCTGCTTTAAATAGTTTGACGAGATGAGGCGCCGTCTCCTTTTTTATAATTCTTCTTCAGTCTCATTTTTAGACTTGCTCTCCAGTGTTGAGCGGCTCAGTCAAAGATACCAGAGGATTACATTCTACTATGTGCACGTGATCAGACTTTTCAATATCCTCAGTGGCTAAATTGGGGCGTAAATCCCTAAGCGCTTAATCTTTTTTTTTTTCAATAGTAGTCTTGCAAATCTGTTGAAATGTATTTGTTTACCCAACATGACTCATTTCATTCAGCATTGAGCGTCCATCAAATTCAGGCATGTGAAAATCCTCAATCCTCAAATCCGCGTTTTGATGAATGAAATATCAAAAAATAGAATCCAAAAATTTGTGAATGCTCGCCTCAGTCTGTTTTCTTGCGTAAACGGCGTAGTGAAATGCAGGACAGGGAGACGATCAGGGGCGCCGAAACAAGCTCGCTAGTTAGCACTTTTTTTCCCTAACTTATTTGAAAGAGGGACAGATACAGAAACAGATATTTGCAACAGTTATCCAATTTGCAGCCAAAGCTAATTTACAACACTTGGGGCTTCACGGTGGCAGAGGGGTTAGTGCATCTGCCTCACAATACGAAGTTCCTGCAGTCCTGGGTTCAAATCCAGGCTCGGGATCTTTCTGTGTGGAGTTTGCATGTTCTCCCCGTGACTGCGTGGGTTCCCTCCGGGTACTCCGGCTTCCTCCCACTTCCAAAGACATGCACCTGGGGATAGGTTGATTGGCAACACTAAATGGGCCCTAGTGTGTGAATGTGAGTGTGAATGTTGTCTGTCTATCTGTGTTGGCCCTGCGATGAGGTGGCGACTTGTCCAGGGTGTACCCCGCCTTCCGCCCGATTGTAGCTGAGATAAGCGCCAGCGCCCCGAAACCCCAAAAGGGAATAAGCGGTAGAAAATGAATGGATGGATGTCCCCAACAACAACGCTTGATTCACTCTGCGATCAACAACGACGGCTTTCTACAAAACCCAAAACCAGTGAAGTTGTCACGTTGTGTAAATGGTAAATAAAAAGAGAATACAATGATTTACAAATCCTTTTCAACCTATATTCAATTGAATAGACTGCAAGGACAAGATATTTAATGTTCCAACTGGAGAACTGTTATTTTTTTGCCATTATTAGCACATTTGGATAAAGCCTTCCCGGTAAGGTTTATTCAGGTGTACTGGAGAGGAGGCTACGCCGGATAGTCGAACCTCGGATTCAGGAGGAACAGTGTGGTTTTGGTCCTGGTCGTGGAACTGTGGACCAACTCTATACTCTGGGCAGGGTTCTTGAGGGTGCATGGGAGTTTGTCCAACCAGTCTACATGTGCTTTGTGGACTTGGAGAAGGCATTGGACCGTGTCCCTCGGGAAGTCCTGTGGGGAGTGCTCAGAGAGTATGGGGTATCGGACTGTCTTATTGTGGCGGTCCGATCCCTGTATGATCAGTGTCAGAGCTTGGTCCGCATTGCCGGCAGTAAGTCGGACACATTTCCAGTGAGGGTTGGACTCCGCCAAGGCTGTCCTTTGTCACCGATTCTGTTCATATTTTTTATGGACAGAATTTCTAGGTACGGTCAAGGCGTTGAGAGGATCTGGTTTTGGTGGCTGCAGGATTAGGTCTCTGCTTTTTGCAGATGATGTGGTCCTGATGGTTTCATCTGGCCAAGATCTTCAACTCTCACTGGACCGGTTCACAGACGAGTGTGAAGCAACTGGGATGAGAATCAGCACCTCCAAGTCCGAGTCCTTGGCTCTCATGGGTGGAATGCCATCTCCGGGTTGGGGAGGAGACCCTGCCCCAAGTGGAGGAGCTCAAGTACCTAGGAGTCTTGTTCACGAGTGAGGGAAGAGTGGATCGTGAGATCGACAGGCGGATCGGTGCGGCGTCTTCAGTAATGCGGACGTTGTATCGATCCGTTGTGGTGAAGAAGGAGCTGAGCCGGAAGGCAAAGCTCTCAATTTACTGGTCGATCTACGTTCCCATCCTCACCTATGGTCATGAGCTTTGGGTCATGACCGAAAGGATAAGATCACAGGTACAAGCGGTCCAAATTAGTTTCATCCGCCGTGTGGCGGGGCTCTCCCTTAGAGATAGGGTGAGAAGCTCTGCCATCCGGGAGGAACTCAAAGTAAAGCCGCTGCTCCTTCACATCGAGAGGAGCCAGATGAGGTGGTTCGGCCCGAACGCCTCCCTAGGGAGGTGTTTAGGGCACGTCCAACCGGTAGGAGGCCACGGGGAAGACCCAGGACACGTTGGCCTGGGAACGCCTCGGGATCCCCCGGGCAGAGCTAGACGAAGTGGCTGGGGAGAGGGAATTCTGGGCTTCCCTGCTTAGGCTGTTGCCCCCGCAACCCGATCTCGGATAAGCGGAAGATGATGGATGGATGGATGGATGGATGGAAGTTGAGGAATGCTCATCAAACACTTATTTGGAACATCCAGGCTAATTGGGAACAGGTGGGTGCCATGATTGGGTATAAAAGCAGCTTCCATGAAATGTTCAGACATTCACAAACAAGGATGGGGCGAGGGTCACCACTTTGTCAACAAATTCCTGAGCAAATTGTCCAACACTTTAAGAACTTACACATCTGTGAAGGCACCATTAAAGTTACATACAGGTTTTGGAGAAACATATGTTGCCATTTCATGGAATCCCCTGTTCTTTTCAGCAAGCCATGTGTTACAACAGCATGTCTTCATAGTACAAGAGTGCTGGTACTAGACCGGCCTAGACCTGTCTCCCATTGAAAATGTGTGGCACAATATGAAGCCTAAAACACCACAAGGGAGACCCCGGAATGTTGAACAACTTAAGCTGTAAATCAAGCAAGAATGGGAAAGAATTCCACCTGAAAAGCTTCAATAATGTGTCTCCTCAGTTCCCAAACCTTTACTGAGTGTTGTCAAAAGGAAAGGCCGTGTAACACACTGGTAAAAATGCCCCTGTGACAACTCTTGCTATCTGTTTTTATTTACAAATTATACAACATGCCAACTTCACTGGTTTTGGGTTTTCTACTTTGCTGCTAATCATATTCGGATGATTACAATCCAATCACTGTTAGTTCCGAACCAGTTGTAGTTCTAGAGTACCATTACCATAGGGGGCGTGGCTTCAGGGTTGAGTTGCTAAATGGGAAACATTTTCTCAATTCTTTGCATGTGTGTTGTATCATTTTAAATGACATTTTCAATAATTAGGGATGTCCGATAATATGGACTGCCGATAAATGCTTTAAAATGTAATATTGGAAATGATCCAATTGACCCCAGGTCAATTGAGTTGGAGACCCCTGCTTTAATGCATCCAGGGGGGCATCACAACAAAATTAGACGTACTAATGTGTTGATTCCACGACTGTGTATATCTGTATCGGTTGATATCGGAATCGTTAATTAAGAGTTGGACAATATCGGAATATCAGCAAAAAAGCCATTGTTAGACATCCCTAATATTTAGTCACCAATAACACAAAGCTGAAACAAAATTTGTTTTCAGCAGTTCTTAAAATAAAAATAATATCGATATGGCCACCACATATTTTCACTTTTGAGTGTGGCCTTTGGCTGAAAAAGTTTGGACACCCCTGAACTAAAGTATCAAAAGTATCAATATGTTGATTTAAGAATCGATATTAGAGCATAAAGATCTGGTATCAACTAGAGACGTCCGATAATTTCAGACTAACGATATTTTCGACCGATAAATGCTTTAAAATGTAATATCGGAAATTATCGGTATTGGTTTCAAAAAGTAATATTTATGACTTTTTAAAACGCCACTGTGTGCACGGACGTAGTGCACCAATAACAACCGTAAAGGCACTTTTTTTACATAATATTTACGGCTTTTCCAACACACAAGTGAATGCAAGGCATACTTGGTCAACAGCCATACAGGTCACACTGAGGGTGGCCGTATAAACAACTTTAACACTGTTACAAATATGCGCCACACTGTGAAGCCGCACTAAACAAGAATGACAAACACATTTCGGGAGAACATCCGCGCCGTAACACAACATAAACACAACGGAACTAATACCCAGAACCCCTTTCAGCACTAACTCTTCCGGGACGCTACAATATACACCCCCTGCTAATCCCTACCCCCCACCTCAACCGTCTCAAGCTAAATTCCAAGCTGCTGTTTTGAGGCATGTTTAAAAAAATAACGCACTTTGTGACTTCAATAATAAATATGGCAGTGCCATGTTGGCATTTTTTTCCATGACTTGAGTTGATTTATTTTGTAAAACCTTGTTACATTGTTTAATGCATCCAGCGGGGCATCACAACAAAATGAGGCATAATAATGTGTTCATTCTACGGATGTATATATCGGTATCGGTAATTAAGACTTGGACAATATCAGAATATCGAATATCGGCAAAAAAGCCATTATCGGACATCTCTAATAATAATGTTGGTAAATGATGTCGTAAATCAGGGGTGCCCACACTTTTTCTGCAGGCGAGTTACTTTTCAATTGACCAACTCGAGGGGATCTACCTCATTTATATATATCATTTATATTTATTTATTTATGAAAGAGACATTTTTGTAAACAAGTTAAATGTGTTTAATGATAATACAAGCATGTGTAACACATATAGATGTCTTTCTTTCACGAAGACAAGAATATAAGTTGGTGTATTACCTGATTCTGATGACTTGCATTGATTGGAATCAGACAGTAATGATGATAACGCCCACATTTTCAAATGGAGGAGAAAAAAAGTTGTCCTTTCTGTACAATACCACATGAAAGTGGTTGGTTTTTGGCATCTAATTCATCCAGCTTCCATACACTTTACAAGAAAAACATTGGCGGCAAATTCCGTAGCTTGCTTGATTGACATTCACGGCACCCGAGGGTCTTGTGAGATGACGCTGGCTGCTGTCAGTTCATTATTATGAAAAACATGACAGAGAGGAAGGCGAGAAACACTTTTTATTTCAACAGACTTTCGCGCCGTCCCTTCCGTCCAAACTCTAAAGGCCGACTGCACATTTCCTATCTTCACAATAAAAGCCCTGCTTCATGCTGCCTGCGCTAACAAAATAAGAGTCTCGGAAAGCTTTCTGAGGGATCGCTTGTGCACGCCAGTTTTCCGAGACTCTGTATTTAGTTAGCGCAGGCAGCATGAAGCAGGGCTTTTATTGTGAAGATAGGAAATGTGCAGTCGGCCTTTAGAGTTTTGACGGAAGGTACGGCGCGAGAGTCTGTTGAAATAAAAAGTGTTTCTCACCTTCCTCTCGGTCATATTTTCATAATAATGATCTTGCAGCAGCCAGCGTCATCTCACAAGACCCTCCGGTACCGTGAATGTCATTTAAGTGACGTCTTGGTGAAGATTGATGATCACTCATTTTTAGGTCTATTTTTTTTAAAAGCCTGGCTGGAGATCGACTGACACACCCCCCGCGGTCGACTGGTAGCTCGCGATCGACGTAATGGGCACCCCTGCTTTAAATAAACAAAAACGTCAGTGGTACATTTACATGGGACATGTCGGTGTCAAAAAGACGGCCAAAAGAGGTTAGAAGCTGAGAATAGAAAGGCACCCAATTGCGGGAAATGTACTCATCATTTTCCAAACTTTCAGGGCTTGTGTGGCAGCAGATAGAAATGTTCTTCTTTTTTTTTTTCGCTAGCGTTGCCTGAGCACAATTAAACTTGTTTTTCAAGCATGCTGCTTGCAATGGTTTGAGTCCATTAAGTCACATTAGGATCACATCAGTTCTGCTTCCCCGTCTTGTGCTGTCTCTAAATCACTCCTCACTCTCTTAACACACACACTCCGTTTTTCCCTGATAACAACAAAACTGCAGGACAGGGATCAATTTCACCCCCCCCCCCCCCCCCCACTCCCTGTTTGTTTCTTTATTTCTCTACAGGGTCATTAAGTACACACACTTGTGCACACCTCCACAGGAAGAAAGTATGCCGGGTGCACGTGCTACACACACACACACACACACACACACACACTGGCCAGCACATGTACACAAACATCTCCTGCTGAGCGAGGCCTTCTCCTCTCTTTCAAGGCGTGTGTGTTTTTGGCCAAGCTTTAATGGCCGATGTTTTCCCAAAGCTGACATATCCGTAATTGGGACGGTGGGGCGTCTGCTCCATTCCTTGTCCCTATTGTGGCTCTCCTCATGAAAGAAGGGAGTTCCCACTCCCTCTGGTGCATACACCCACTCTTCCCCCCCCACCCGAGTCATGACGAAGATTGTATATTTTGTCCAAAAAAAAACACTCGGCTATGTTTAGGCAGTGGAAGCTGTGAAGTTTACCGTAATATCTTTGGTTTTTCCATACAGAAAATAGAAATGTATTAACATTCCTAACCCTCGGACCAGTGGTTCTCAAATGGGGGTACTTGAAGGTATGCCAAGGGGTACCTGAGATTATTTAGAAAATATTCTAAAATAGCAAAGAGTCAAAAATCCTTTATAAATATATTTATTGAATAATACTAACATAATAGTGAGAGTCCAGTCCATAGTGGATCTAACATAATAGTGAGAGTCCAGTCCATAGTGGATCTAACATAATAGTGTGAGAGTCCAGTCCATAGTGGATCTAACATACTAGTGAGAGTCCAGTCCATAGTGGATCTAACATAATAGTGAGAGTCCAGTCCATAGTGGATCTAACATAATAGTGTGAGAGTCCAGTCCATAGTGGATCTAACATAATAGTGAGAGTCCAGTCCATAGTGGATCTAACATAATAGTGAGAGTCCAGTCCATAGTGGATCTAACATAATAGTGAGAGTCCAGTCCATAGTGGATCTAACATAATAGTGAGAGTCCAGTCCATAGTGGATCTAACATAATAGTGAGAGTCCAGTCCATAGTGGATCTAACATAATAGTGAGAGTCCAGCCCATAGTGGATCTAATATAATAGTGTGAGAGTCCAGTCCATAGTGGATCTAACATAATAGTGTGAGAGTCCAGTCCATAGTGGATCTAACATAATAGTGTGAGTCCAGTCCATAGTGGATCTAACATAATAGTGTGAGTCCAGTCCATAGTGGATCTAACATAATAGTGAGAGTCCAGTCCATAGTGGATCTAACATAATAGTGTGAGTCCAGTCCATAGTGGATCTAACATAATAGTGAGAGTCCAGTCCATAGTGGATCTAACATAATCGTGAGAGTCCAGTCCATAGTGGATCTAACATAATAGTGTGAGTCCAGTCCATAGTGGATCCAACATAATAGTGAGAGTCCAGCCCATAGTGGATCTAACATAATAGTGTGAGAGTCCAGTCCATAGTGGATCTAACATAATAGTGAGAGTCCAGTCCATAGTGGATCTAACATAATAGTGAGAGAGTCCAGTCCATAGTGGATCTAACATAATAGTGAGAGTCCAGCCCATAGTGGATCTAACATAATAGTGTGAGAGTCCAGTCCATAGTGGATCTAACATCATAGTGAGAGTCCAGTCCATAGTGGATCTAACATAATAGTGAGAGTCCAGTCCATAGTGGATCAAACATAATAGTGAGAGTCCAGTCCATAGTGGATCTAACATAATAGTGAGAGTCCAGTCCATAGTGGATCTAACATAATGGTGTGAGAGTCGAGTCCATAGTGGATCTAACATAATAGTGTGAGAGTCCAGTCCATAGTGGATCTAACATAATAGTGAGAGAGTCCAGTCCACAGTGGATCTAACATAATAGTGAGAGTCCAGTCCATAGTGGATCTAACATAATAGTGAGAGTCCAGTCCATAGTGGATCTAACATAACAGTGAGAGTCCAGTCCATAGTGGATCTAACATAATAGTGTGAGTCCAGTCCAAAGTGGATCTAACATAATAGTGAGAGTCCAGTCCATAGTGGATCCAACATACTAGTGAGAGTCCAGTCCATAGTGGATCTAACATAATAGTGAGAGTCCAGTCCATAGTGGATCTAACATACTAGTGAGAGTCCAGTCCATAGTGGATCCAACATAATAGTGAGAGTCCAGTCCATAGTGGATCTAACATAATAGTGAGAGTCCAGTCCATAGTGGATCTAACATACTAGTGAGAGTCCAGTCCATAGTGGATCTAACATAATAGTGTGAGTCCAGTCCATAGTGGATCTAACATAATAGTGAGAGTCCAGTCCATAGTGGATCTAACATAATAGTGTGAGAGTCCAGTCCATAGTGGATCTAACATAATAGTGTGAGAGTCCAGTCCATAGTGGGTCTAACATAATAGTGTGAGAGTCCAGTCCATAGTGGATCTAACATAATAGTGAGAGTCCAGTCCATAGTGGATCTAACATAATAGTGAGAGTCCAGTCCATAGTGGATCTAACATCATAGTGAGAGTCCAGTCCATAGTGGATCTAACCTAATAGTGAGAGTCCAGTCCATAGTGGATCAAACATAATAGTGAGAGTCCAGTCCATAGTGGATCTAACATATTAGTGAGAGTCCAGTCCATAGTGGATCTAACATAATAGTGAGAGTCCAGTCCATAGTGGATCTAACATACTAGTGAGAGTCCAGTCCATAGTGGATCCAACATAATAGTGAGAGTCCAGTCCATAGTGGATCTAACATAATAGTGAGAGTCCAGTCCATAGTGGATCTAACATACTAGTGAGAGTCCAGTCCATAGTGGATCTAACATAATAGTGAGAGTCCAGTCCATAGTGGATCTAACATAATAGTGAGAGTCCAGTCCATAGTGGATCTAACATCATAATGAGAGTCCAGTCCATAGTGGATCTAACATAATAGTGAGAGTCCAGTCCATAGTGGATCTAACATAATAGTGTGAGTCCAGCCCAAAGTGGATCTAACATAATAGTGAGAGTCCAGTCCATAGTGGATCTAACATAATGGTGTGAGAGTCCAGTCCATAGTGGATCTAACATAATAGTGAGAGTCCAGTCCAAAGTGGATCTAACATAATAGTGTGAGTCCAGTCCATAGTGGATGTAACATAATAGTGAGAGTCCAGTCCATAGTGGATCTAACATAATGGTGTGAGAGTCCAGTCCATAGTGGATCTAACATAATAGTGAGAGTCCAGTCCATAGTGGATCTAACATAATAGTGTGAGAGTCCAGCCCATAGTGGATCTAACATAATAGTGTGAGTCCAGTCCAAAGTGGATCTAACATAATGGTGTGAGAGTCCAGTCCATAGTGGATCTAACATAATAGTGAGAGTCCAGTCCATAGTGGATCTAACATAATAGTGAGAGTCCAGTCCATAGTGGATCTAACATAATAGTGAGAGTCCAGTCCATAGTGGATCTAACATAATAGTGTGAGAGTCCAGTCCATAGTGGATCTAACATAATAGTGTGAGTCCAGTCCATAGTGGATCTAACATAATAGTGAGAGTCCAGTCCATAGTGGATCTAACATAATAGTGTGAGTCCAGTCCATAGTGGATCTAACATAATAGTGAGAGTCCAGCCCATAGTGGATCTAATATAATAGTGTGAGAGTCCAGTCCATAGTGGATCTAACATAATAGTGTGAGAGTCCAGTCCATAGTGGATCTAACATAATAGTGTGAGAGTCCAGTCCATAGTGGATCTAACATAATAGTGTGAGAGTCCAGTCCATAGTGGATCTAACATAATAGTGTGAGAGTCCAGTCCATAGTGGATCTAACATAATAGTGAGAGTCCAGTCCATAGTGGATCTGACATAATAGTGTGAGTCCAGCCCATAGTGGATCTAACATAATAGTGAGAGTCCAGCCCATAGTGGATCTAACATAATAGTGTGAGAGTCCAGTCCATAGTGGATCTAACATACTAGTGAGAGTCCAGTCCATAGTGGATCTAACATAATAGTGAGAGTCCAGTCCATAGTGGGTCTAACATAATAGTGAGAGTCCAGTCCATAGTGGATCTAACATAATGGTGTGAGAGTCCAGTCCATAGTGGATTTAACATAATAGTGTGAGTCCAGTCCATAGTGGATCTAACATAATAGCGAGAGTCCAGTCCATAGTGGATCTAACATAATAGTGTGAGAGTCCAGTCCATAGTGGATCTAACATAATCGTGAGAGTCCAGTCCATAGTGGATCTAACATAATAGTGTGAGAGTCCAGTCCATAGTGGATCTAACATAATAGTGAGAGTCCAGTCCATAGTGGATCTAACATAATAGTGAGAGTCCAGTCCATAGTGGATCTAACATAATGGTGTGAGAGTCCAGTCCATAGTGGATCTAACATAATCGTGAGAGTCCAGTCCATAGTGGATCTAACATAATAGTGTGAGAGTCCAGTCCATAGTGGATCTAACATAATAGTGAGAGTCCAGTCCATAGTGGATCTAACATAATAGTGAGAGTCCAGTCCATAGTGGATCTAACATAATGGTGTGAGAGTCCAGTCCATAGTGGATCTAACATAATAGTGAGAGTCCAGTCCATAGTGGATCTAACATAATAGTGTGAGAGTCCAGTCCATAGTGGATCTAACATAATCGTGAGAGTCCAGTCCATAGTGGATCTAACATAATAGTGTGAGTCCAGTCCATAGTGGATCTAACATAATAGTGAGAGTCCAGCCCATAGTGGATCTAATATAATAGTGTGAGAGTCCAGTCCATAGTGGATCTAACATAATAGTGTGAGAGTCCAGTCCATAGTGGATCTAACATAATAGTGTGAGAGTCCAGTCCATAGTGGATCTAACATAATAGTGTGAGAGTCCAGTCCATAGTGGATCTAACATAATAGTGTGAGAGTCCAGTCCATAGTGGATCTAACATAATAGTGAGAGTCCAGTCCATAGTGGATCTGACATAATAGTGTGAGTCCAGCCCATAGTGGATCTAACATAATAGTGAGAGTCCAGCCCATAGTGGATCTAACATAATAGTGTGAGAGTCCAGTCCATAGTGGATCTAACATAATAGTGAGAGTCCAGTCCATAGTGGGTCTAACATAATAGTGAGAGTCCAGTCCATAGTGGATCTAACATAATGGTGTGAGAGTCCAGTCCATAGTGGATTTAACATAATAGTGTGAGAGTCCAGTCCATAGTGGATCTAACATAATAGCGAGAGTCCAGTCCATAGTGGATCTAACATAATAGTGTGAGAGTCCAGTCCATAGTGGATCTAACATAATCGTGAGAGTCCAGTCCATAGTGGATCTAACATAATAGTGTGAGAGTCCAGTCCATAGTGGATCTAACATAATAGTGAGAGTCCAGTCCATAGTGGATCTAACATAATAGTGAGAGTCCAGTCCATAGTGGATCTAACATAATGGTGTGAGAGTCCAGTCCATAGTGGATCTAACATAATAGTGAGAGTCCAGTCCATAGTGGATCTAACATAATAGTGTGAGAGTCCAGTCCATAGTGGATCTAACATAATCGTGAGAGTCCAGTCCATAGTGGATCTAACATAATAGTGTGAGAGTCCAGTCCATAGTGGATCTAACATAATAGTGAGAGTCCAGTCCATAGTGGATCTAACATAATAGTGTGAGTCCAGGCCATAGTGGATCTAACATAATAGTGTGAGTCCAGTTCATAGTGGATCTAACATAATAGTGTGAGAGTCCAGCCCATAGTGGATCTAACATAATAGTGTGAGAGTACAGCCCATAGTGGATCTAACATAATAGTGAGAGTCCAGTCCATAGTGGATCTAACATAATAGTGAGAGTCCAGCCCATAGTGGATCTAACATAATAGTGTGAGAGTACAGTCCATAGTGGATCTAACATAATAGTGAGAGTCCAGCCCATAGTGGATCTAACATAATAGTGTGAGAGTACAGCCCATAGTGGATCTAACATAATAGTGAGAGTCCAGTCCATAGTGGATCTAACATAATAGTGTGAGAGTCCAGCCCATAGTGGATCTAACATAATAGTGAGAGTCCAGTCCATAGTGGATATAACATAATGGTGTGAGAGTCCAGTCCATAGTGGATCTAACATAATAGTGAGAGTCCAGTCAATAGTGGATCTAACATAATAGTGAGAGTCCAGTCCATAGTGGATCTAACATAATAGTGAGAGTCCAGTTCATAGTGGATCTAACATAATAGTGTGAATCCAGTCCATAGTGGATCTAACATAATGGTGTGAGAGTCCAGTCCATAGTGGATCTAACATAATCGTGAGAGTCCAGTCCATAGTGGATCTAACATAATAGTGTGAGAGTCCAGTCCATAGTGGATCTAACATAATAGTGAGAGTCCAGTCCATAGTGGATCTAACATAATAGTGAGAGTCCAGTCCATAGTGGATCTAACATAATGGTGTGAGAGTCCAGTCCATAGTGGATCTAACATAATAGTGAGAGTCCAGTCCATAGTGGATCTAACATAATAGTGTGAGAGTCCAGTCCATAGTGGATCCAACATAATCGTGAGAGTCCAGTCCATAGTGGATCTAACATAATAGTGTGAGTCCAGTCCATAGTGGATCTAACATAATAGTGAGAGTCCAGCCCATAGTGGATCTAATATAATAGTGTGAGAGTCCAGTCCATAGTGGATCTAACATAATAGTGTGAGAGTCCAGTCCATAGTGGATCTAACATAATAGTGTGAGAGTCCAGTCCATAGTGGATCTAACATAATAGTGTGAGAGTCCAGTCCATAGTGGATCTAACATAATAGTGTGAGAGTCCAGTCCATAGTGGATCTAACATAATAGTGAGAGTCCAGTCCATAGTGGATCTGACATAATAGTGTGAGTCCAGCCCATAGTGGATCTAACATAATAGTGAGAGTCCAGCCCATAGTGGATCTAACATAATAGTGTGAGAGTCCAGTCCATAGTGGATCTAACATACTAGTGAGAGTCCAGTCCATAGTGGATCTAACATAATAGTGAGAGTCCAGTCCATAGTGGGTCTAACATAATAGTGAGAGTCCAGTCCATAGTGGATCTAACATAATGGTGTGAGAGTCCAGTCCATAGTGGATTTAACATAATAGTGTGAGAGTCCAGTCCATAGTGGATCTAACATAATAGCGAGAGTCCAGTCCATAGTGGATCTAACATAATAGTGTGAGAGTCCAGTCCATAGTGGATCTAACATAATCGTGAGAGTCCAGTCCATAGTGGATCTAACATAATAGTGTGAGTGTCCAGTCCATAGTGGATCTAACATAATAGTGAGAGTCCAGTCCATAGTGGATCTAACATAATAGTGAGAGTCCAGTCCATAGTGGATCTAACATAATGGTGTGAGAGTCCAGTCCATAGTGGATCTAACATAATAGTGAGAGTCCAGTCCATAGTGGATCTAACATAATAGTGTGAGAGTCCAGTCCATAGTGGATCTAACATAATCGTGAGAGTCCAGTCCATAGTGGATCTAACATAATAGTGTGAGAGTCCAGTCCATAGTGGATCTAACATAATAGTGAGAGTCCAGTCCATAGTGGATCTAACATAATAGTGTGAGTCCAGGCCATAGTGGATCTAACATAATAGTGTGAGTCCAGTTCATAGTGGATCTAACATAATAGTGTGAGAGTCCAGCCCATAGTGGATCTAACATAATAGTGTGAGAGTACAGCCCATAGTGGATCTAACATAATAGTGAGAGTCCAGTCCATAGTGGATCTAACATAATAGTGAGAGTCCAGCCCATAGTGGATCTAACATAATAGTGTGAGAGTACAGTCCATAGTGGATCTAACATAATAGTGAGAGTCCAGCCCATAGTGGATCTAACATAATAGTGTGAGAGTACAGCCCATAGTGGATCTAACATAATAGTGAGAGTCCAGTCCATAGTGGATCTAACATAATAGTGTGAGAGTCCAGCCCATAGTGGATCTAACATAATAGTGAGAGTCCAGTCCATAGTGGATATAACATAATGGTGTGAGAGTCCAGTCCATAGTGGATCTAACATAATAGTGAGAGTCCAGTCAATAGTGGATCTAACATAATAGTGAGAGTCCAGTCCATAGTGGATCTAACATAATAGTGAGAGTCCAGTTCATAGTGGATCTAACATAATAGTGTGAATCCAGTCCATAGTGGATATAACATAATGGTGTGAGAGTCCAGTCCATAGTGGATCTAACATAATAGTGAGAGTCCAGTCAATAGTGGATCTAACATAATAGTGAGAGTCCAGTCCATAGTGGATCTAACATAATAGTGAGAGTCCAGTTCATAGTGGATCTAACATAATAGTGTGAGAGTCCAGTCCATAGTGGATCTAACATAATAGTGTGAGAGTACAGCCCATAGTGGATCTAACATAATAGTGAGAGTCCAGTCCATAGTGGATCTAACATAATAGTGAGAGTCCAGCCCATAGTGGATCTAACATAATAGTGTGAGAGTCCAGTCCATAGTGGATCTAACATAATAGTGAGAGTCCAGTCCATAGTGGATCTAACATAATAGTGTGAGTCCAGGCCATAGTGGATCTAACATAATAGTGTGAGTCCAGTTCATAGTGGATCTAACATAATAGTGTGAGAGTCCAGTCCATAGTGGATCTAACATAATAGTGAGAGTCCAGCCCATGGTGGATCTGACATAATAGTGAGAGTCCAGTCCATAGTGGATCTAACATAATAGTGTGAGTCCAGTTCATAGTGGATCTAACATAATAGTGTGAGAGTCCAGTCCATAGTGGATCTAACATAATAGTGAGAGTCCAGTCCATAGTGGATCTAACATAATAGTGAGAGTCCAGTCCATAGTGGATCTAACATAATAGTGAGAGTCCAGTCCATAGTGGATCTGACATAATAGTGTGAGTCCAGCCCATAGTGGATCTAACATAATAGTGAGAGTCCAGCCCATAGTGGATCTAACATAATAGTGTGAGAGTCCAGTCCATAGTGGATCTAACATACTAGTGAGAGTCCAGTCCATAGTGGATCTAACATAATAGTGAGAGTCCAGTCCATAGTGGGTCTAACATAATAGTGAGAGTCCAGTCCATAGTGGATCTAACATAATGGTGTGAGAGTCCAGTCCATAGTGGATTTAACATAATAGTGTGAGAGTCCAGTCCATAGTGGATCTAACATAATAGCGAGAGTCCAGTCCATAGTGGATCTAATATAATAGTGTGAGAGTCCAGTCCATAGTGGATCTAACATAATCGTGAGAGTCCAGTCCATAGTGGATCTAACATAATAGTGTGAGAGTCCAGTCCATAGTGGATCTAACATAATAGTGAGAGTCCAGTCCATAGTGGATCTAACATAATAGTGAGAGTCCAGTCCATAGTGGATCTAACATAATGGTGTGAGAGTCCAGTCCATAGTGGATCTAACATAATAGTGAGAGTCCAGTCCATAGTGGATCTAACATAATAGTGTGAGAGTCCAGTCCATAGTGGATCTAACATAATCGTGAGAGTCCAGTCCATAGTGGATCTAACATAATAGTGTGAGAGTCCAGTCCATAGTGGATCTAACATAATAGTGAGAGTCCAGTCCATAGTGGATCTAACATAATAGTGTGAGTCCAGGCCATAGTGGATCTAACATAATAGTGTGAGTCCAGTTCATAGTGGATCTAACATAATAGTGTGAGAGTCCAGCCCATAGTGGATCTAACATAATAGTGTGAGAGTACAGCCCATAGTGGATCTAACATAATAGTGAGAGTCCAGTCCATAGTGGATCTAACATAATAGTGAGAGTCCAGCCCATAGTGGATCTAACATAATAGTGTGAGAGTACAGTCCATAGTGGATCTAACATAATAGTGAGAGTCCAGCCCATAGTGGATCTAACATAATAGTGTGAGAGTACAGCCCATAGTGGATCTAACATAATAGTGAGAGTCCAGTCCATAGTGGATCTAACATAATAGTGTGAGAGTCCAGCCCATAGTGGATCTAACATAATAGTGAGAGTCCAGTCCATAGTGGATATAACATAATGGTGTGAGAGTCCAGTCCATAGTGGATCTAACATAATAGTGAGAGTCCAGTCAATAGTGGATCTAACATAATAGTGAGAGTCCAGTCCATAGTGGATCTAACATAATAGTGAGAGTCCAGTTCATAGTGGATCTAACATAATAGTGTGAATCCAGTCCATAGTGGATATAACATAATGGTGTGAGAGTCCAGTCCATAGTGGATCTAACATAATAGTGAGAGTCCAGTCAATAGTGGATCTAACATAATAGTGAGAGTCCAGTCCATAGTGGATCTAACATAATAGTGAGAGTCCAGTTCATAGTGGATCTAACATAATAGTGTGAGAGTCCAGTCCATAGTGGATCTAACATAATAGTGTGAGAGTACAGCCCATAGTGGATCTAACATAATAGTGAGAGTCCAGTCCATAGTGGATCTAACATAATAGTGAGAGTCCAGCCCATAGTGGATCTAACATAATAGTGTGAGAGTCCAGTCCATAGTGGATCTAACATAATAGTGAGAGTCCAGTCCATAGTGGATCTAACATAATAGTGTGAGTCCAGGCCATAGTGGATCTAACATAATAGTGTGAGTCCAGTTCATAGTGGATCTAACATAATAGTGTGAGAGTCCAGTCCATAGTGGATCTAACATAATAGTGAGAGTCCAGCCCATGGTGGATCTGACATAATAGTGAGAGTCCAGTCCATAGTGGATCTAACATAATAGTGTGAGTCCAGTTCATAGTGGATCTAACATAATAGTGTGAGAGTCCAGTCCATAGTGGATCTAACATAATAGTGAGAGTCCAGCCCATAGTGGATCTAACATAATAGTGTGAGAGTACAGCCCATGGTGGATCTAACATAATAGTGAGAGTCCAGTCCATAGTGGATCTAACATAATAGTGTGAGAGTCCAGTCCATAGTGGATCTAACATAATAGTGAGAGTCCAGTCCATAGTGGATCTAACATAATAGTGTGAGTCCAGGCCATAGTGGATCCAACATAATAGTGTGAGTCCAGTTCATAGTGGATCTAACATAATAGTGTGAGAGTCCAGTCCATAGTGGATCTAACATAATAGTGAGAGTCCAGCCCATGGTGGATCTGACATAATAGTGAGAGTCCAGTCCATAGTGGATCTAACATAATAGTGTGAGTCCAGTTCATAGTGGATCTAACATAATAGTGTGAGAGTCCAGTCCATAGTGGATCTAACATAATAGTGAGAGTCCAGTCCATAGTGGATCTAACATAATAGTGAGAGTCCAGTCCATAGTGGATCTAACATAATAGTGAGAGCCCTGTCCATAGTGGATCTAACATAATAGTGAGAGTCCAGTCCATAGTGGATCTAACATAATAGTGAGAGTCCAGTCTTTAGTGGGGCCAGCAGCGCAGAGATGTCCCCAACCGATGCACATGCGGGTGGTCCACCCCGTTGGGTAGACTATGTCTCCCGGCTGGCCTGGGAACGCCTCAGGATCCCCCCCGGGAAGAGCTGGTTGAAGTGGCTGGGGAGAGGGAAGTCTGGGCTTCCCTGCTTAGGCTGCTGCGACCGGACCTCGGGTAAGCGTAGCAAGATGGATGAAAGTTGAGAATGGTAACTTTTAGATTGACTGAGGTCTGACATGTTTAACAACTTTACCGGTGGCGGTGTGTAACTGACCACCCGGATGTGACACACTCACCGACTTTCTAATTGGTCAAACGGTGGAGGGGAGGGGCATGGAGATGAAAACTTTTCGGAGCTGCAAGTCTAATTTTGAAATGAACATGAACGACTGTCGTCAGTTCTAGAGAAAATTATTTAATAATGCCTCATCAGGGCCATTTAATGATGACTCGACATTATACATATGGCTCCTTTAAATGCGTGTATGGGTGTCTGGCGGGCCTTTTGGTTGATGGCTGTTGGTGTTGCATGGCGGACACAGCAGTGAGTCAGTCCAACCGTGGGAGGCCGGTGCTGTGCAACGTGCACACGACACATTGACGGTCCCACACACACTTCTCCTGACCTCACACACTTCTCCTGACCACACACACGTGTCCAGGTCAACTTTCCGCCGGACGTGGGAACTAGAAAACCCCCACCGTTTTGTTTTTTTAAACCGAGAGAGATCAGGAGAACGTGCGCTGCATATTTTATGTCTTGTGCCGCTTTTTGCTTAGCTGGGCTTTTTGTCTCCGACACTGCGCCAGGACGCCGTTGTCCCAGCTCCGCCGTAACGGAGCGACTCCTGGAAGCCACGAATCCCCGCCTTTCGATATTCTACCACTCTTCTTCTCCCCGCTTTGATTAATCCCACTTCCTCCGAGCGCTCATACACGGCAAACCGTGTCGAGTACCGCTGCTACTCCAGCCTGTTGCCACGGCAACCAACCCCCGCCTCCGCTTCCCTCTCCATCCTTCCCATTTTTGCCACAAGCCGGGCTGCAGAGCGGCGGTGGGGGGGATGGAATGTGGAGAGAGCGCCACAGAGATGAGAAAAGCGTGGAATCCGAGCCAGGACGACAACGTCTGATGGCGCCGTGTGTTATGAGCGAGGACGAGTGTGTCGTAAATTCAATCTCGGTCAAGGCCGCGGCAAAATTGGCAGAGTTGCAGTTTTTTTTTGAATCCCCCGCATAGTCTCAGTAAACGATCCCCCCGCGCTCCGCTTTCATTACGAGCGCAGCTGATGGACGTCTGCTGTCTTTTCTAACTGAACTCGGCGGACTCCTTTTCTGTTGAAAGCGCGGCAGGAGGCGGCCTGGAACACGAGTGGCGTTGTTTCCAAAACCTCATTGATGACCTCTTAAAAATCATTCTCGGTCCGTTTGAATGAGCAGGTTCTTACTTTTAATCAGTGATGTGCGGATCGATACTGAAATATCAATACCGTTGATACTAGGGATGTCCAATAATGGCTTTTTTGACGATATTCCGATATTGTCCCACTCTTAATTAACCATACCGATATCAACAGATACCAACATATACCGTCGTGGAATGAACACATTATCATGCCTAATTTTGTTGTGATGCATTAAACAATGCAACAAGGTTTTCCAAAAGAAATCAACTCAAATGATGGAAAACAATGCCATATTTATTATTGAAGTCACAAAGTGCATTATTTTTTTTTAACATGCCTCAAAACAGCAGCTTGGAATTTGGGACATGCTCTCCCTGAGAGAGCATGGGCGGGGTTTTGGGGTAGGAGGTAGCGGGGGTAGTTATTGCTGCAAGGGGTTCTGGGTATTTGTTGTGTTGTGTTTATGTTCTGTTACGGTGCGGATGTTCTCTCAAAATGTGTTTGTCATTCTTGTTTGGCGTGGCTTCACAGTGTGGCACATATATGTAACAGTGTTAAAGTTGTTTTATACGGCCACCCTCAGTGTGACCTGTATGGCTGTTGACCAAGTATGCCTTGCATTCACTTATGTGTGTGAAAAGCTGTAGATATTATGATGGACGACTGCTGTCTTTTCTAACTGAACTCGGCGGACTCCTTTTCTGTTGAAAGCGCGGCAGGAGGCGGCCTGGAACACGAGTGGCGTTGTTTCCAAAACCTCATTGATGACCTCTTAAAAATCATTCTCGGTCCGTTTGAATGAGCAGGTTCTTACTTTTAATCAGTGATGTGCGGATCGATACTGAAATATCAATACCGTTGATACTAGGGATGTCCAATAATGGCTTTTTTGACGATATTCCGATATTGTCCCACTCTTAATTAACCATACCGATATCAACCGATACCAATATATACCGTCGTGGAATGAACACATTATCATGCCTAATTTTGTTGTGATGCATTAAACAATGCAACAAGGTTTTCCAAAAGAAATCAACTCAAATGATGGAAAACAATGCCATATTTATTATTGAAGTCACAAAGTGCATTATTTTTTTTTAACATGCCTCAAAACAGCAGCTTGGAATTTGGGACATGCTCTCCCTGAGAGAGCATGGGCGGGGTTTTGGGGTAGAAGGTATATTGTAGTGTCCCGGAAGAGTTATTGCTGCAAGGGGTTCTGGGTATTTGTTGTGTTGTGTTTATGTTGTGTCACGCTGCAGATGTTTTCCCGAAATGTGTTAGTCATTCTTGTTTGGCGTGGCTTCACAGTGTGGCACATATATGTAACAGTGTTAAAGTTGTTTTATACGGCCACCCTCAGTGTGACCTGTATGGCTGTTGACCAAGTATGCCTTGCATTCACTTATGTGTGTGAAAAGCTGTAGATATTATGATGGACGACTGCTGTCTTTTCTAACTGAACTCAGCGGACTCCTTTTCTGTTGAAAGCGCGGCAGGAGGCGGCCTGGAACACGAGTGGCGTTGTTTCCAAAACCTCATTGATGACCTCTTAAAAATCATTCTCGGTCCGTTTGAATGAGCAGGTTCTTACTTTTAATCAGTGATGTGCGGATCGATACTGAAATATCAATACCGTTGATACTAGGGATGTCCAATAATGGCTTTTTTGACGATATTCCGATATTGTCCCACTCTTAATTAACGATACCGATATCAACCGATACCAATATATACCGTCATGGAATGAACACATTATCATGCCTAATTTTGTTGTGATGCATTAAACAATGCAACAAGGTTTTCCAAAAGAAATCAACTCAAATGATGGAAAACAATGCCATATTTATTATTGAAGTCACAAAGTGCATTATTTTTTTTTAACATGCCTCAAAACAGCAGCTTTGAATTTGGGACATGCTCTCCCTGAGAGAGCATGGGCGGGGTTTTGGGTTAGGAGGTATATTGTAGTGTCCCGGAAGAGTTATTGCTGCAAGGGGTTCTGGGTATTTGTTGTGTTGTGTTTATGTTGTGTCACGGTTCGGATGTTCTCCCGAAATGTGTTTGTCATTCTTGTTTGGCGTGGCTTCACAGTCTGGCACATATTTGTAACAGTGTTAAAGTTGTTTTATACGGCCACCCTCAGTGTCTGAGTCCAGTCCATAGTGGATATAACATAATAGTGTGAGTCCAGTCCATAGTGGATCTAACATAATAGTGAGAGTCCAGTCCATAGTGGATCTAACATAATAGTGAGAGTCCAGTCTTTAGTGGGGCCAGCAGCGCAGAGATGTCCCCAACCGATGCACATGCGGGTGGTCCACCCCGTTGGGTAGACTATGTCTCCCGGCTGGCCTGGGAACGCCTCAGGATCCCCCCCGGGAAGAGCTGGTTGAAGTGGCTGGGGAGAGGGAAGTCTGGGCTTCCCTGCTTAGGCTGCTGCGACCGGACCTCGGGTAAGCGTAGCAAGATGGATGAAAAATGAGAATGGTAACTTTAGATTGACTAAGGTCTGACATGTTTAACAACTTTACCGGTGGCGATGTGTAACTGACCACCCGGATGTGACACACTCACCGACTTTCTAATTGGTCAAACGGTGGAGGGGAGGGGCATGGAAATGAAAACATTTCGGAGCTGCAAGTCTAATTTTGAAATGAACATGAACGACTGTCGTCAGTTCTAGAGAAAATTATTTAATAATGCCTCATCAGGGCCATTTAATGATGACTTGACATTATACATATGGCTCCTTTAAATGCGTGTCTGGCGGGCCTTTTGGTTGATGGCTGTTGGTGTTGCATGGCGGACACAGCAGTGAGTCAGTCCAACCGTGGGAGGCCGGTGCTGTTCAACGTGCACACGACACATTGACGGTCCCACACACACTTCTCCTGACCACACACACGTGTCCAGTTCAAGTTTCCGCCGGACGTGGAAACTAGAAAACCCCCAGCGTTTAGTTTTTTTAAACCGAGAGAGATCAGGAGAACGTGCGCTGCATATTTTATGTCTTGTGCCGGTTTTTGCTTAGCTGGGCTTTTTGTCTCCGCGACTGCGCCAGGACGCCGTTGTCCCGGTTCCGCCGTAACGGAGCGACTCCTGGAAGCCACGAATCCCCGCCTTTCGATATTCTACCACTCTTCTTCTCCCCGCTTTGATTAATCCCACTTCCTCCGAGCGCTCATACACGGCAAACCGTGTCGAGTACCGCTGCTACTCCAGCCTGTTGCCACGGCAACCAACCCCCGCCTCCGCTTCCCTCTCCATCCTTCCCATTTTTGCCACAAGCCGGGCTGCAGAGCGGCGGTGGGGGGGATGGAATGTGGAGAGAGCGCCACAGAGATGAGAAAAGCGTGGAATCCGAGCCAGGACGACAACAACGTCTGATGGCGCCGTGTGTTATGAGCGAGGACGAGTGTGTCGTAAATTCAATCTCGGTCAAGGCCGCGGCAAAATTGGCAGAGTTGCAGTTTTTTTTTAATCCCCCGCATAGTCTCAGTAAACGATCCCGCCGCGCTCCGCTTTCATTACGAGCGCAGCTGATGGACGACTGCTGTCTTTTCTAACTGAACTCGGCGGACTCCTTTTCTGTTGAAAGCGCGGCAGGAGGCGGCCTGGAACACGAGTGGCGTTGTTCCGAAAACCTCATTGATGACCTCTTAAAAATCATTCTCGGTCCGTTTAAATGAGCAGGTTCTTACTTTGAATCAGTGATGTGCGGATCGATACTGATATATCAATACCGTTGATACTAGGGATGTCCAATAATGGCTTTTTTGACGATATTCCGATATTGTCCCACTCTTAATTAACCATACCGATATCAACCGATACCAATATATACCGTCATGGAATGAACACATTATCATGCCTAATTTTGTTGTGATGCATTAAACAATGCAACAAGGTTTTCCAAAAGAAATCAACTCAAATGATGGAAAACAATGCCATATTTATTATTGAAGTCACAAAGTGCATTATTTTTTTTAACATGCCTCAAAACAGCAGCTTTGAATTTGGGACATGCTCTCCCTGAGAGTGCATGGGCGGGGTTTTGGGGTAGGAGGTAGCGGAGGTCTATATTGTAGTGTCCCGGAAGAGTTATTGCTGCAAGGGGTTCTGGGTATTTGTTGTGTTGTGTTTATGTTGTCTTACGGTGCGGATGTTCTCCCGAAATGTGTTTGTCATTCTTGTTTGTCGTGGCTTCACAGTGTGGCACATATATGTAACAGTGTTAAAGTTGTTTTATACGGCCACCCTCAGTGTGACCTGTATGGCTGTTGACCAAGTATGCCTTGCATTCACTTATGTGTGTGAAAAGCTGTAGATATTATGATGGACGACTGCTGTCTTTTCTAACTGAACTCGGCGGACTCCTTTTCTGTTGAAAGCGCGGCAGGAGGCGGCCTGGAACACGAGTGGCGTTGTTTCCAAAACCTCATTGATGACCTCTTAAAAATCATTCTCGGTCCGTTTAAATGAGCAGGTTCTTACTTTTAATCAGTGATGTGCGGATCGATACTGAAATATCAATACCGTTGATACTAGGGATGTCCAATAATGGCTTTTTTGACGATATTCCGATATTGTCCCACTCTTAATTAACGATACCGATATCAACCGATACCAATATATACCGTCGTGGAATGAACACATTATTATGCCTAATTTTGTTGTGATGCATTAAACAATGTAACAAGGTTTTTCAAAAGAAATCAACTCAAATGATGGAAAACAATGCCATATTTATTATTGAAGTCACAAAGTGCATTATTTTTTTTAACATGCCTCAAAACAGCAGCTTTGAATTTGGGACATGCTCTCCCTGAGAGAGCATGGGCGGGGTTTTGGGGTAGGAGGTATATTGTAGTGTCCCGGAAGAGTTATTGCTGCAAGGGGGTTCTGGGTATTTGTTGTGTTGTGTTTATGTTGTGTCACGGTGCGGATGTTTTCCCGAAATGTGTTTGTTATTCTTGTTTCGCGTGGCTTCACAGTGTGGCACATATATGTAACAGTGTTAAAGTTGTTTTATACGGCCACCCTCAGTGTGACCTGTATGGCTGTTGACCAAGTATGCCTTGCATTCACTTATGTGTGTGAAAAGCTGTAGATATTATGATGGACGACTGCTGTCTTTTCTAACTGAACTCGGCGGACTCCTTTTCTGTTGAAAGCGCGGCAGGAGGCGGCCCGGAACATGAGTGGCGTTGTTCCGAAACCTCATTGATGACCTCTTAAAAATCATTCTCGGTCCGTTTAAATGAGCAGGTTCTTACTTTTAATCAGTGATGTGCGGATCGATACTGAAATATCAATACCGTTGATACTAGGGATGTCCAATAATGGCTTTTTTGACGATATTCCGATATTGTCCCACTCTTAATTAACGATACCGATATCAACCGATACCAATATATACCGTCGTGGAATGAACACATTATCATGCCTAATTTTGTTGTGATGCATTAAACAATGTAACAAGGTTTTTCAAAAGAAATCAACTCAAATGATGGAAAACAATGCCATATTTATTATTGAAGTCACAAAGTGCATTATTTTTTTTTAACATGCCTCAAAACAGCAGCTTTGAATTTGGGACATGCTCTCCCTGAGAGAGCATGGGCGGGGTTTTGGGGTAGGAGGTAGCGGAGGTCTATATTGTAGTGTCCCGGAAGAGTTATTGCTGCAAGGGGTTCTGGGTATTTGTTGTGTTGTGTTTATGTTGTGTCACGCTGCAGATGTTTTCCCGAAATGTGTTAGTCATTCTTGTTTGGCGTGGCTTCACAGTGTGGCACATATATGTAACAGTGTTAAAGTTGTTTTATACGGCCACCCTCAGTGTGACCTGTATGGCTGTTGACCAAGTATGCCTTGCATTCACTTATGTGTGTGAAAAGCTGTAGATATTATGATGGACGACTGCTGTCTTTTCTAACTGAACTCAGCGGACTCCTTTTCTGTTGAAAGCGCGGCAGGAGGCGGCCTGGAACACGAGTGGCGTTGTTTCCAAAACCTCATTGATGACCTCTTAAAAATCATTCTCGGTCCGTTTGAATGAGCAGGTTCTTACTTTTAATCAGTGATGTGCGGATCGATACTGAAATATCAATACCGTTGATACTAGGGATGTCCAATAATGGCTTTTTTGACGATATTCCGATATTGTCCCACTCTTAATTAACGATACCGATATCAACCGATACCAATATATACCGTCATGGAATGAACACATTATCATGCCTAATTTTGTTGTGATGCATTAAACAATGCAACAAGGTTTTCCAAAAGAAATCAACTCAAATGATGGAAAACAATGCCATATTTATTATTGAAGTCACAAAGTGCATTATTTTTTTTTAACATGCCTCAAAACAGCAGCTTTGAATTTGGGACATGCTCTCCCTGAGAGAGCATGGGCGGGGTTTTGGGTTAGGAGGTATATTGTAGTGTCCCGGAAGAGTTATTGCTGCAAGGGGTTCTGGGTATTTGTTGTGTTGTGTTTATGTTGTGTCACGGTTCGGATGTTCTCCCGAAATGTGTTTGTCATTCTTGTTTGGCGTGGCTTCACAGTCTGGCACATATTTGTAACAGTGTTAAAGTTGTTTTATACGGCCACCCTCAGTGTCTGAGTCCAGTCCATAGTGGATATAACATAATAGTGTGAGTCCAGTCCATAGTGGATCTAACATAATAGTGAGAGTCCAGTCCATAGTGGATCTAACATAATAGTGAGAGTCCAGTCTTTAGTGGGGCCAGCAGCGCAGAGATGTCCCCAACCGATGCACATGCGGGTGGTCCACCCCGTTGGGTAGACTATGTCTCCCGGCTGGCCTGGGAACGCCTCAGGATCCCCCCCGGGAAGAGCTGGTTGAAGTGGCTTGGGAGAGGGAAGTCTGGGCTTCCCTGCTTAGGCTGCTGCGACCGGACCTCGGGTAAGCGTAGCAAGATGGATGAAAAATGAGAATGGTAACTTTAGATTGACTAAGGTCTGACATGTTTAACAACTTTACCGGTGGCGATGTGTAACTGACCACCCGGATGTGACACACTCACCGACTTTCTAATTGGTCAAACGGTGGAGGGGAGGGGCATGGAAATGAAAACATTTCGGAGCTGCAAGTCTAATTTTGAAATGAACATGAACGACTGTCGTCAGTTCTAGAGAAAATTATTTAATAAAGCCTCATCAGGGCCATTTAATGATGACTTGACATTATACATATGGCTCCTTTAAATGCGTGTATGGGTGTCTGGCGGGCCTTTTGGTTGATGGCTGTTGGTGTTGCATGGCGGACACAGCAGTGAGTCAGTCCAACCGTGGGAGGCCGGTGCTGTGCAACGTGCACACGACACATTGACGGTCCCACACACACTTCTCCTGACCTCACACACTTCTCCTGACCACACACACGTGTCCAGGTCAACTTTCCGCCGGACGTGGGAACTAGAAAACCCCCACCGTTTTGTTTTTTTAAACCGAGAGAGATCAGGAGAACGTGCGCTGCATATTTTATGTCTTGTGCCGCTTTTTGCTTAGCTGGGCTTTTTGTCTCCGACACTGCGCCAGGACGCCGTTGTCCCAGCTCCGCCGTAACGGAGCGACTCCTGGAAGCCACGAATCCCCGCCTTTCGATATTCTACCACTCTTCTTCTCCCCGCTTTGATTAATCCCACTTCCTCCGAGCGCTCATACACGGCAAACCGTGTCGAGTACCGCTGCTACTCCAGCCTGTTGCCACGGCAACCAACCCCCGCCTCCGCTTCCCTCTCCATCCTTCCCATTTTTGCCACAAGCCGGGCTGCAGAGCGGCGGTGGGGGGGATGGAATGTGGAGAGAGCGCCACAGAGATGAGAAAAGCGTGGAATCCGAGCCAGGACGACAACGTCTGATGGCGCCGTGTGTTATGAGCGAGGACGAGTGTGTCGTAAATTCAATCTCGGTCAAGGCCGCGGCAAAATTGGCAGAGTTGCAGTTTTTTTTTGAATCCCCCGCATAGTCTCAGTAAACGATCCCCCCGCGCTCCGCTTTCATTACGAGCGCAGCTGATGGACGTCTGCTGTCTTTTCTAACTGAACTCGGCGGACTCCTTTTCTGTTGAAAGCGCGGCAGGAGGCGGCCTGGAACACGAGTGGCGTTGTTTCCAAAACCTCATTGATGACCTCTTAAAAATCATTCTCGGTCCGTTTGAATGAGCAGGTTCTTACTTTTAATCAGTGATGTGCGGATCGATACTGAAATATCAATACCGTTGATACTAGGGATGTCCAATAATGGCTTTTTTGACGATATTCCGATATTGTCCCACTCTTAATTAACGATACCGATATCAACAGATACCAATATATACCGTCGTGGAATGAACACATTATCATGCCTAATTTTGTTGTGATGCATTAAACAATGTAACAAGGTTTTCCAAAAGGAATCAACTCAAATGATGGAAAACAATGCCATATTTATTATTGAAGTCACAAAGTGCATTATTTTTTTTAACATGCCTCAAAAAAGCAACTTTGAATTTGGGACATGCTCTCCCTGAGATTTTGGGGTAGGAGGTAGCGGAGGTCTATATTGTAGTGTCCCGGAAGAGTTATTGCTGCAAGGGGTTCTGGGTATTTGTTGTGTTGTGTTTATGTTCTGTTACGGTGCGGATGTTCTCCCAAAATGTGTTTGTCATTCTTGTTTGGCGTGGCTTCACAGTGTGGCACATATATGTAACAGTGTTAAAGTTGTTTATACGGCCACCCTCAGTGTGACCTGTATGGCTGTTGACCAAGTATGCCTTGCATTCACTTATGTGTGTGAAAAGCTGTAGATATTATGATGGACGACTGCTGTCTTTTCTAACTGAACTCGGCGGACTCCTTTTCTGTTGAAAGCGCGGCAGGAGGCGGCCCGGAACATGAGTGGCGTTGTTTCGAAACCTCATTGATGACCTCTTAAAAATCATTCTCGGTCCGTTTGAATGAGCAGGTTCTTACTTTTAATCAGTGATGTGCGGATCGATACTGAAATATCAATACCGTTGATACTAGGGATGTCCAATAATGGCTTTTTTGACGATATTCCGATATTGTCCCACTCTTAATTAACCATACCGATATCAACCGATACCAATATATACCGTCGTGGAATGAACACATTATCATGCCTAATTTTGTTGTGACGCATTAAACAATGCAACAAGGTTTTCCAAAAGAAATCAACTCAAATGATGGAAAACAATGCCATATTTATTATTGAAGTCACAAAGTGCATTATTTTTTTTTAACATGCCTCAAAACAGCAGCTTTGAATTTGGGACATGCTCTCCCTGAGAGAGCATGAGGAGGTTGGATGGGCGGGGTTTTGTGGTAGGAGGTAGCGGGGGTGTATATTGTAGTGTCCCGGAAGAGTTATTGCTGCAAGGGGTTCTGGGTATTTGTTGTGTTGTGTTTAGGGACGGCGTGGCGCAGTGGGAGAGTGGCCGTGCGCAACCCGAGGGTCACTGGTTCAAATCCCACCTAGAACCAACCTCGTCACGTCCGTTGTGTCCTGAGCAAGACACTTCACCCTTGCTCCTGATGGGTGCTGGTTGGCGCCTTGCATGGCAGCTCCCTCCATCAGTGTGTGAATGTGTGTGTGAATGGGTAAATGTGGAAGTAGTGTCAAAGCGCTTTGAGTACCTTGAAGGTAGAAAAGCGCTATACAAGTACAACCCAATTATCATTTATTTATGTTGTGTTACGGTGCGGATGTTCTCCCGAAATGTGTTTGTCATTCTTGTTTGGCGTGGCTTCACAGTGTGGCACATATTTGTAACAGTGTTAAAGTTGTTTATACGGCCACCCTCAGTGTGACCTGTATGGCTGTTGACCAAGTATGCCTTGCATTCACTTATGTGTGTGAAAAGCCGTAGATATTATGTGACTGGGCCGGCACGCAAAGGCAGTGCCTTTAAGGTTTATTGGTGCTCTTTACTTCTCCCTACGTCTCTGTACAGCGGCCTTTTAAAAAGTCATAAATATTACTTTTTTAAACCGATACCGATAATTCCCGATATTACATTTTAAAGCATTTATCGGCCGATCATGGCAGCAGTCCGATAATGGACATTTGCAGTTGATACCAGATCTTTATGCTCTAATATCGATTCTCAAATCAACATATTGATACTTTTGATACTTTAGTTCAGGGGTGTCCAAACTTTTTCCACCAAGGCCACATACTGAAAAGTCAAAATATGTGGTGGCCATATTGATATTATTTTTATTTTAAGAACTGCTGAAAACAAATCTTGTGTTAACTTTGTGTTATTGGTGACTAAATATGTTATTGTTTATTATTAGTCAGAACATTTCAGCTATTTGTCATTGCATACCAATTATTTTGCTCTTTTTTTCTTGCATTTTTACTTTTGTCTTTTTCTCCTGTATGAAAAAAATGCAAGTATTCTGATTGTGTAGCTGCATAACCTAGTGCAGGGGTCCCCAAACTACAGCCGTGGGCCAGATACGGCCCGCCAGCGTCCAAAATTCGTCCCAAGGTAAAAAAAAAAAAAAAAATGTATTTTTTTAGTTTTTCCAAGAAATATTTTTTAATTATTATTTTTTTAAATCTGTCCTTTCTAATCCATTTTCTTATTGCCGCGCATGCAACTCATATTGTGTAAAAATGCTTTTTCCCATCGAAAACGTGACATCGGCAAGTGCGCGCTGTTTCAGTCAATTAGTGCGTATATATATATATATATATATATATATATATATATATATATATATATATATATATATATATATATATATGTATATATATATATATATATATGTATGTATATATATGTATGTATATATAATGTATATGTACATATATATTCATATGTACATATATATGTACATGTGTATATATATGTACATATATATGTACATTAATTTTTATACATATATAGTGCATATATATATATATATATATACATATATATATATACATTATATATATATACATATGTATATATATAATGTATATATATTTATATATATATGTACATATATATGTACATATATACATATATACATTATATATATACATATGTATATATGTACATATATATATATATACATATGTACATATGTATATATATATATGTACATATATATGTACATTATATATATATGTACATGTATATATGTACATTATATATATATATATGTATGTACATATATATACATATGTACATATATATATGTACATATATATATATGTACATATATATATATATATATACTTGTATATATATATACTGTCATGGTCAACAGTTTACATACACGTGAAAAGAACATGATGTCATGGCTGTCTTGAGTTTCCAATCATTTCTAAAACTCATTTTTTTGTGATGTAGTGATTGGAGCACATACTTGTTGCTCACAAAAAAGATTCATGAAGTTTGCTTCTTTTATAAATTTATTAAGGCTCTACTAACAGACACTTGGGCTTCACGGTGGAAGAGGGGTTAGTGCGTCCGCCTCACAATACGAAGGTCCTGAGTAGTCGTGGGTTCAATCCCGGGCTCGGGATCTTTCTGTATGGAGTTTGCATGTTCTCCCCGTGAATGCGTGGGTTCCCTCCGGGTACTCCGGCTTCCTCCCACCTCCAAAGACATGCACCTGGGGATAGGTTGATTGGCAACACTAAATGGTCCCTAGTGTGTGAATGTGAGTGTGAATGTTGTCTGTCTATCTGTGTTGGCCCTGTGATGAGGTGGCGACTTGTCCAGGGTGTACCCCGCCTTCCGCCCGATTGTAGCTGAGATAGGCGCCAGCGCCCCCCGCGACCCCAAAAGGGAATAAGCGGTAGAAAATGGATGAATGGATGGATGTATGTGCATATACCGTATTTCCTTGAACAACCGCCGGACATGTAATATGCGCCTGCCTTGAATTACTGCCGGGTAAAACTCGCTCACAAAATTAATAAGCGCATGTTTACTTTTACCGCCGGGCCAAAGTCGTGTAGTCACGAGTGATGCTCTTCCTGCCGTCGTTGTCAGAACGGCTGGAGGAGGTTATTATAGCCTTTACTGTGTGTAAAGCAGGGGTTTTGTTCCACAGTCATTTTAACACTCTTACTAATATGCGCCACACTCTGTGAACCCTAACCAAATAAGAATAACAAAGACATTTCTGGAGAGTATTGGCTCTGTGGCACATTATAAACGCAGCATAGGGATTACCCATAATGCCGTGCATCCGTGACTCTTGGATATATTCGGTTAAAGGGACGGCGTGGCGCAGTGGGAGAGTAGCCGTGCGCAACCCGAGGGTCCCTGGTTCAATCCCCACCTAGTACCAAACTCGTCACGTCCGTTGTGTCCTGAGCAAGACACTTCACCCTTGCTCCTGATGAGTGCTGGTTAGCGCCTTGCATGGCAGCTCCCTCCATTAGTGTGTGAATGTGTGTGTGAATGGGTAAATGTGGAGGTAGTGTCAAAGCGCTATACAAGTACAACCCATTTATCATTTATTTATATTAGATTAGATTAGATAGATTAGATAGTACTTTATTTATTCCGTCAGGAGAGTTCCTTCAGGAAAATTACAATTTTCAGCACAATCCCATTCAAGATCAGACAAACATTAAAGGGAGACAGAACAGGATCGCTGACGGGTCTGCCGGCTTCCAGCGCCCCTTACAAAAAAAGATGAGATGCAGGTAAACAAGGGGGGGAGAAAAAAATAGAAGATTAAAACAAAATAAAAAAATCGGTCCTAGCCTGGGCCCTGGAGAGGGGGTGCAGACTGAGGCCAAGGGGGGAAAAAAAACAACAACTCATAGCCATAGTACACATCCCTCTTACATGTGTGTAAGAGGGAGACCTTTTATAAACGTGCCCAGCAGTGTCATCCGAGGACAACATGAAATGTGTGACCTTTCGGTCAAAGAAAACTTCCCTTAATACTCCTGATAATCCTTGCTAATTTGCTCCATTAATTTTTCCAAGCCTCCACAGCAGCTCTGAATGAGATAAAAAACATGCTCTTGTACGAGTGAAGGGAGAGCTATCATCAAGCCTGAAGGGGCTCTCCTTGAAAAGTGTGTTACATACTCTGTGGGGCAAAGTCGGTGTCGGAACATGTCAGACCAAAGCTAGAGACAGGAGACATTAACAAGCATATGCAAATAAACACCTTTTGGATTGTTGTTCAAGCTGAAACACTTCCTGGAGAACTGAAGTGACACTATTATGGGCTGGAGTGCAGCCCGATCTATCAATGTCTACTTACATAGCCCTAAATCACCAGTGTCTCAAAGGGCTGCACGAGCCACAACCACATCCTCGGCTCAGCTCCCACATCAGGGCAAGGAAAAACTCGACCCAATGGGATGCCGATGAGAAACCTTGGAGGGGAGCGCAGGTGTGGTGGGGTTTGGGTGTTTTTCCATCAAATCCACAGAGTTCAGTAAGCAGGTTGTGTGTTGACCTTCACATTTCCTTTTCCCACCATGACCAGGGAAGATTGTCTGGATTGGGTCATATAAGTACATGCTGTGCTATCTTTTAAAGTACATTCAAGGTTCATTAAGTTGATTTACTCACATTATTCTCAAGGGTGGTCGCATCTGATTGGGGCTTAGTGAGCAGATTGTAGGGTTAGGGTAACCCTAATCCACTTCCTGTAAGATCAGAGTCAGAGCTTGGTCCGCATCGCCGGCAATAAGTCGGACATCTTTCCAGAGAGGGTTGCTCTTTGTCACCCATTCTTTTTTTTTAACCTTTATGGACAGAATTTGTAGGCGCAGTCAAGGCTTTCAGGACAAGGTCTCTGCTTTTTGCAGATGATGTGGTCCTGATGGCTTCATCTGGCCAGGATCTTCAGCTCTCACTGGATCGCTTCGCAACTGGGATGAGAATCAGTACCCCCAAGTCCGAGTCCATGGTTCTCGCCCGGAAAAGGGTGGAGTGCCATCTCCGGGTTGGGGAGGAGACCCTGCCCCAAGTGGAGGAGTTCAAGTACCTAGGAGTCTTGTTCACGAGTGAGGGAAGAGTGGATCGTGAGATCGACAGGCGGCGTCTTCAGTAATGCGGATGCTGTATCGATCCGTTGTGGTAAAGAAGGAGCTGAGCCGGAAGGCAAAGCTCTCAATTTACTGGTCGATCTACATTCCCATCCTCACCTATGGTCATGAGCTTTGGGTCATGACCGAAAGGACAAGATCACCAGTACAAGCGGCCCAAATGAGTTTGGGTCTCTCCCTTAGAGATAGGGTGAGAAGCTCTGCCATCCGGGAGGAACTCAAAGTAAAGCCGCTGCTCCTCCACATGGAGAGGAGCCAGATGAGGTGGTTCGGGCATCTGGTCAGGATGCCACCCGAACGCCTCCCTAGGGAGGTGTTTAGGGCACGTCCGACCAGTAGGAGGCCACGGGGAAGACCCAGGACACGCTGGTCTGGGAAGGCCCCAGGATCCCCCGGGAGGAGCTGGATGAAGTGGCTGGGGAGAGGGAAGTCTGGGCTTCTCTGCTTAGGCTGCTGCCCCCACGCCTCGACCTTGGATAAGCGGAAGAAAATGAATGAATGAATGGATGGGTGTATTGTAGCAATTCCTAGCATTCAGTGACCGCCTGGTATTTCACATTCATTTGAGCGCGATGCTTTATTGAACTCATGACGTGTTGCGGGTCAAAATGAAGACGCTGGCGGGCTGTGGTTTGGACCCCCCTGGTGTAGATGCTCTCTGACTTTGTCTTTTTCTCTGCCCCCCCCATGCAGCTGACGTCATCTCTACTGTTGAGTTCAACCACACGGGAGAGCTCCTGGCCACCGGGGACAAGGGGGGGCGAGTGGTCATCTTTCAGAGGGAACCTGAGGTAGAGGTCACCTGACATACACACCAGGATTGTAGTCTGGCCAGAGAAAACCTGGTCTTCCCTGCAGCTGCAGTCTAGTTTGATGGATGGTTGTGTTGTTGTCAGTTGCCATCACTACAGTTGTGCTTCTCTCAGATGGAGTTCACCGCAGAAATGCTCCCCCCCTCGCCTATTCTCTCTTCTACGCCGTCAGCACCATTTTTTGTCCGTCCCCCCCCCACAGAGCAAAACCGAGCTGTTCTCCCAGGGCGAGTACAACGTCTACAGCACTTTCCAGAGTCATGAGCCAGAGTTTGACTACCTCAAGAGTCTGGAGATCGAGGAGAAGATCAATAAGATCCGATGGCTGCCTCAGCAGAACGCCGCGCACTTTCTCCTCTCCACCAACGGTAAGTTTGGCCATATTATCTCTAAATAAAGTGCATCCATATTATCTCTAAGTACAGTGTATCCGGAAAGTATTCACAGCACTACTACACTTTCTCTACATTTTGTGATGTTACAGCCTCTTCCAAAATGTAATACATTTATTTTTAGACAAAGACAAACTTTAATGATCCACAAGGGAAGGTGTCCCACACATTAGCTCAGTTACAAAGGATGGAAAGGACAATGCAGTATAAAATAGACTAAAAATGTACCTTAGTAGCAATTTAGACACGGCACATGAGCCAAGCGTGCAGTTTTTAACAAAGTGTTTAATGTACGTACGTTTTTATCAAAGTCTTTCTCCCGCAGAATGTGACTTTTCAGTCACGTCCGTATCCTCTCCCCTCTCCTGCTCCCGGCCGCTTACTGTAAAAGACAACAGGTGATTAGATTAACACATACTACCTGTGAAGTCCAATCACCTGCCAGCTGTGTCTCACCGTCAGCACTGCCACGCCCCCCCCGTCTGGTAGTGCTCTGTGCTCAGCGTCCTGGGACAGAGGTGGTGACCTTTAATCCTGCAGGCATTACCTCACAAATGACTGACTTTTAATGTAATTAAATAAAAAAACAGACTACACAAAGTTAAATTAAAGTATTTTTATAGACTTAGACAAACTTTAATGATCCACAAGGGAAGGTGTTCCACACAGTAGCTCAGTTACAAAGGATGGAAAGGACAATGCAGTATAAAATAGACTAAAAATGTACCTTAGTAGCAATTTAGACACGGCACATGAGCCAAGCGTCCAGTTTTTAACAAAGTGTTTAATGTACGTAGGTTTTTATCAAAGTCTTTCTCCCGCAGAATGTGACTTTTCAGTCACGCCCGTATCCTCTCCCCTCTCCTGCTCCCGGCCGCTTACTGTAAAAGACAACAGGTGATTAGATTAACACATACTACCTGTGAAGTCCAATTACCTGCCAGCTGTGTCTCACCGTCAGCAATGCCACGCCCCCGTCGGGTAGTGCTCTGTGCTCAGCGTCCTGGACAGAGGTGGTGACCTTTAATCCTGCAGGCATTCCTTCACAAATGACTGACTTTTAGTGTAATTAAATAAAAAACAGACTACACAAAGTTAAATTAAAGTATTTTTATGGACTTAGACAAACTTTAATGATCCACAAGGGAAATTGTCCCACACATTAGGTCAGTTACAAAGGATGGAAAGGACAATACAGTATAAAATAGACTAGAAATGTACTTTAGTAGCAATTTAGACACGGCACATGAGCCAAGCGTGCAGTTTTTAACAAAGTGTTTAATGTACGTACGTTTTTATCAAAGTCTTTCTCCCGCAGAATGTGACTTTTCAGTCACGTCCGTATCCTCTCCCCTCTCCTGCTCCCGGCCGCTTACTGTAAAAGACAACAGGTGATTAGATTAACACATACTACCTGTGAAGTCCAATCACCTGCCAGCTGTGTCTCACCGTCAGCACTGCCACGCCCCCCCGTCTGGTAGTGCTCTGTGGTCAGCGTCCTGGACAGAGGTGGTGACCTTTAATCCTGCAGGCATTACCTCACAAATGACTGACTTTGAGTGTAATTAAATAAAGAACAGACTACACAAAGTTAAATTAAAGTATTTTTATAGACTTAGACAAACTTTAATGATCCACAAGGGAAATTGTCCCACACATTAGCTCAGTTACAAAGGATGGAAAGGACAATGCAGTATAAAATAGACTAAAAATGTACCTTAGTAGCAATTTAGACACGGCACATGAGCCAAGCGTGCAGTTTTTAACAAAGTGTTTATTGTACGTAGGTTTTTATCAAAGTCTTTCTCCCGCAGATTGTGACTTTTCAGTCACGTCCGTATCCTCTCCCCTCTCCTGCTCCCGGCCGCTTACTGTAAAAGACAACAGGTGATTAGATTAACACATACTACCTGTGAAGTCCAATCACCTGCCAGCTGTGTCTCACCGTCAGCACTGCCACGCCCCCGTCGGGTAGTGCTCTGTGCTCAGCGTCCTGGACAGAGGTGGTGACCTTTAATCCTGCAGGCATTACCTCACAAATGACTGACTTTTAGTGTAATTAAATAAAAAAACCAGACTACACAAAGTTAAATTAAAGTATTTTTATAGACTTAGACTTAGACAAACTTTAATGATCCACAAGGGAAATTGTCCCACACATTAGCTCAGTTACAAAGGATGGAAAGGACAATACAGTATAAAATAGACTAAAAATGTACCTTAGTAGCAATATGAAATATAAAATATATGTAATATTTACATTATATATATATATATAAATATATATATATATAGTCCTTTGCCATGGGCCAAGGACCCTATTGAAACTGCTGTGTTTTATTATTATTCCGCACCTACGCGCTGTAATTTGACCCCCTTAACATGCTTCAAAACTCACCAAATTTGACACACACGTTGGTATAGCAAACCTTCCCAACATATTAAGCAACCAATCCCCCAAAATGAAAATTGCGCTCTAGCGCTCCCTAAGAAAAAATTACAGACAAAACTGCATGTAACTTCTGTTAGGAAATGTCATAGCGACATGAAACAAAAACTCCTATGTAGGTCTGACTTAGACCCAATTTTCATACACTCACTTCTTTCAGCAAAAATCTACAGGAAGTTGGCAAAAAACCCTTCAAAATAAAATTTTCGCAAAAAATGCAATTTTTGCCTCTTTGCGCTGTAATTTGACCCCCTTAAAATGCTTCAAAAGTCACCAAGCTTGGCGCACACATAAGGACTGGCAAATATTGCGATCCAATGAAAAAAAACAAACCCTAAAACTCAAAATTGTGCTCTAGCGCTATTTTTAAATAAAACGCTGAAAAAACTGCTCTTAGGAAGAAAACACAGACAAAATTGCTTGTAACTTCCGGTAAGAATGTCGGAGAGACATGAAACAAAAACCTCTATGTAGGTCTCGCTTGGACCTACATTTCATAGATTGACAACCCCCAACAAAAATCAACAGGAAGTTTGCAATCCCCCCTTCAAAACAAAAGTTTTGTAAAAACCGGTCACCTTTCTTCACACATTATCTCCTCTGAGTGCGTTTGTTGTTTTGGCTTCAAACTCGCACAGGAGAGAGATTGAACCCTTATGATTAAAAGTATAGAACAGAGTTTTGATAAGTTCTCAGGTTTTGATTTTACGTGCCTTCAAAGAACCCCTGTGCAAAGTCTCCTAAAAAATGTCATTTTTGCCTCTTTGAGCTGTTATTTGACCCCCTTAAAATGCTTCTAAACTCACCAAACTTGACACACACATCAGGTCTGGCAAAAATTGCGATCTGATGAAAAAACCTAACCTCAAAAATGAAAATTGCGCTCTACCGCCCCCCTAGGAATACAACACGGACAAACTGCTCCTAGGAAGAAAACACAGACAAAACTGCTTGTAACTTCCGGTAGGAATGTCAGAGAGACATGAAACAAAAAACACTATGTAGGCCTCGCTTAGACCTACAATTCATAAATTGACAACCCCCAACAAAAATCAACAGGAAGTTTGCAATCCCCCCTTCAAAACAAAACTTTTGTCAAAACCGGTCACCCTTCTTCAAACATTATCTCCTCTGAGCGCGTTTGTTGTTTTGGCTTCAAACTCGCACAAGAGAGAGATTGAACCCTTCTGATTAAAAGTGTAGAACAGAGTTTTGATAAGTTCTCAGGTTTTGATTTTACGCGCCTTCAAAGAACCCCTGTGCAAAGTCTCCTAAAAAAATTAATTTTTGCCTCCTTGAGCTGTTATTTGACCCCCTTAAAATGCTTCTAAACTCACCAAACTTGACACACACATCAGGTTTGGCAAAAATTGCGATTTGATGAAAAAAACCTAACCTCAAAACTCAAAATTGCGCTCTACCGCCCCCCTAGGAATACAACACGGACAAACTACTCCTAGGAAGAAAACACAGACAAAACTGCTTGTAACTTCCGGTAGGAATGTCAGAGAGACATGAAACAAAAAACACTACGTAGGTCTCACTTAGACCTACATTTTAATAATTAACATACTTTAGCAAAAATCAACAGGAAGTTTGATATTTTCTCTTCAATACAACAACTGCATTACTTTCACAATGCATTAGATTCTCAAAATAGTGGCTCCAAGGCGTCTTCTAACGCTTATCCGGCCGTGGGTCTCGGGGGCAGCAGCCAAAGGCCGACCCGACCGACGCTGCTTGCAGCTTTAATTATTTATTATTTTTGATACATTTGCAAAATTGAAAAATAAACTTTTCTTATTGTCATAATGGGGTTTTGCATGTGGAATTATGAGGATAAAGGAATGAATGTCATTTATAAATAAGACCAAATGTGGAAAAGGTGAAGTATGTTCTCCTGCTTGTATCACAGCACCTTTAGGGCTTATGGTCTGTGGCTCACTGGTCATGTGACAAAGTAGAGGAATACATGCTATTAAGGCTACGTTGGAATCAGAAGTTATTAAACCTAAGTAGATTTCAACACCGATAAAGAGGTTTATTAGCTTTGCACTGCGCTAAAAGGGGATTTTCATGTTGCACAGCATGCGTTTTCTTGGAAGAAGACGCGTCTTTAGCTCCGTGTCAACAGCTCCCGGGTGCTTTCAGGGAGCACAGATTTAGCACGAATGCCCACTTATTGATTTATTTAAGTGCAATATTCTTTATAATCGTAGGCGCTTGGCGTAAGAGTTGGCTAATGCTGCTGCTGGAATAATGTCAGCGTTGATTAAGCTGACATCGCTGGAAGTTCTCATCGGTCTTTACAGCAACTAAATGAAACCTTGTTAAATGTAAAGTTAGGTTTGCTGTGATAGGGAATATAATATTTGTTTAGGGGGAAACCAAGCTTGGTTATAGCAATCATACACTGCAAAAACTGCAATCTAAGTAAGATGAAATATCTCAAATAAGGGTGATATTTGCTTATTTTCTGTCTGATAAGATCATTCTTCTCACGAAGCAGATTTTATGTTAAAGTCTTTTACTTGTTTTAAGTGTGTTGGTTCTAAATGATGTCCGTAATCTATTACAGCTTGTTGCTGAGATGTGATGACTTATATTGAGTAAAAGATGCTTGAAAGTAGAATATCAAGTGTTGCAAAGCTGTGTCATCAACACTCACAAGTTATACAACTGCTTTTCCAAAGTAATCATTTCTTATTTCAAGCATGGAATAAAAAATCATGACTTTGACACAATTGTGTCTCATAATTAAAACAGATGACAGCCAAATGGACTTTTGCAGTTTTATTTTCAAAGAAACAATAGAAATTAAAGCTGCAAGCAGCGTTGGTCGGGTCCGCCTTTGGCTGCTGCCCCCGAGACCCACGGCCGGATAAGCGTTAGAAGACGCCTTGGAGCCACTATTTTGAGAATCTAATGCATTGTGAAAGTAATGCAGTTGTTGTATTGAAGTGAAAATATCAAACTTCCTGTTGATTTTTTCTAAAGTATGTTAATTATTAAAATGTAGGTCTAAGTGAGACCTACATAGTGTTTTTGTTTCATGTCTCTCTGACATTCCTACCGGAAGTTACAAGCAGTTTTGTCTGTTTTCTTCCTAGGAGCAGTTTGTCCGTGTTGTATTCCTAGGGGGGCGGTAGAGCGCAATTTTCATTTTTGAGGTTAGGTTTTTTCATCAGATCGCAATTTTTGCCAGACCTGATGTGTGTGTCAAGTTTGGTGAGTTTAGAAGCATTTTAAGGGGGTCAAATAACAGCTCAAAGAGGCAAAAATGACATTTTTTAGGAGACTTTGCACAGGGGTTCTTTGAAGGCACGTAAAATCAAAACCTGAGAACTTATCAAAACTCTGTTCTATACTTTTAATCAGAAGGGTTCAATCTCTCTCCTGTGCGAGTTTGAAGCCAAAACAACAAACGCACTCAGAGGAGATAATGTGTGAAGAAAGGTGACCGGTTTTTACAAAACTTTTGTTTTGAAGGGGGGATTGCAAACTTCCTGCTGATTTATGTTGGGGGTTGTCAATCTATGAAATGTAGGTCTAAGCAAGACCTACATAGAGGTTTTTGTTTCATGTCTCTCTGACATTCCTACCGGAAGTTACAAGCAGTTTTGTCTGTGTTTTCTTCCTAGGAGCAGTTTGTCCGTGTTGTATTCCTAGGGGGGCGGTAGAGCGCAATTTTCATTTTTGAGGTTAGGTTTTTTCATCAGATCGCAATTTTTGCCAGACCTGATGTGTGTGTCAAGTTTGGTGGGTTTAGAAGCATTTTAAGGGGGTCAAATAACAGCTCAAAGAGGCAAAAATTACATTTTTTAGGAGACTTTGCACAGGGGTTCTTTGAAGGCACGTAAAATCAAAACCTGAGAACTTATCAAAACTCTGTTCTATACTTTTAATCAGAAGGGTTCAATCTCTCTCCTGTGCGAGTTTGAAGCCAAAACAACAAACGCACTCAGAGGAGATAATATGTGAAGAAAGGTGACCGGTTTTTACAAAACTTTTGTTTTGAAGGGGGGATTGCAAACTTCCTGTGGATTTTTGTTGGGGGTTGTCAATCTATGAAATGTAGGTATAAGCAAGACCTACATAGAGGTTTTTGTTTCATGCCTCTCTGACATTCTTACCGGAAGTTACAAGCAGTTTTGTCTGTGTTTTCTTCCTAGGAGCAGTTTTTTCAGTGTTTTATTCAAAAACAGCGCTAGAGCGCAATTTTGAGTTTTGGCGTTTGTTTTTTTTCATTAAATCGCAATATTTGCCAGTCCTTATGTGTGCGTCAAGTTTGGTGACTTTTGAAGCATTTTAAAGGGGTCAAATTACAGCGCAAAGAGGCAAAAATTGCATTTTTTTGCGAAAATTTTATTTTGAAGGGGTTTTTGCCAACTTCCTGTAGATTTTTGCTGAAAGAAGTGAGTGTATGAAAATTGGGTCTAAGTCAGACCTACATAGGAGTTTTTGTTTCATGTCGCTATGACATTCCTAACAGACGTTACATGCAGTTTTGTCTGTAATTTTTTCCTAGGGGGCGCTAGAGCGCAATTTTCATTTTAAGGGATTGGTTGCTTAATATGTTGGGAAGGTTTGCTATACCGACGTGTGTGTCAAATTTGGTGAGTTTTGAAGCATGTTAAGGGGGTCAAATTACAGCGCGTAGGTGCGGAATAATAATAAAACACAGCAGTTTCAATAGGGTCCTTGGCCCATGGCAAAGGACTCCACAGGAGTCCTTTGCCATGGGCCTGCGGACCCTAAATATATACTCCAGTAATACAGTTGGCACAGTACAGTAAACTGTATTAAACTGTGTTTAATATTTAACAGTTGACATTTCTAGCAATTTTGAACAGAAATAGTTCATGCACATTCACATGAATTCTTCAAAATTACAATGAAATAAAAAAATGTGTCCAAGGGCCGGCTATATATACATATATATATATGAATGTCCTGTATATATATGTATGTATGTATACCTTATTTCCTTGAATTGCCGCCGGGTCAAACTAGCTTCCCAAAATAATTAGCGCATGCTTAGTATTACCTTCGGGTCAAACTCGTGACGAGTGACACTTCCCCTGTCATCATTTTCAAAATTAAGGAGGCTGATTTCAATACCGGTAATTTAAAATTGCATAAAGGAAAGAAGATTAAGAGCTATTCAGTAGGATTTAAGGTCCAAGCTTACATCACACTCAATTTTTTTACTGCATCCCTTTGGTAAGTGCCGGAGTGAGAAGAGGTTTTAAAATAATTAGCACATGCTTACTTTTACCGTTTGCCTTTGGTAAGCACAGGAGTGAGAAGAGGTTTTAAATTAATTAGCGCCCCGGTGACAATTCAAGGAAATACGGTATATATATATATATATATATATATATATATATATATATATATATATATATATATATATATATATATATATAACACACACACCACAGTATATATATATATATATATATATATATATATATATATATATATATATATATACATATATATATATGTGTATATATGTATATATATATGTGTATATATGTATATATATGTGTATATATGTATATATATGTGTATATATGTATATATATGTGTATATATGTATATATATGTGTATATATGTATATATGTGTATATATGTGTGTATATATATATATATATATATATACATGTGTGTGTATATGTGTGTGTGTATATATGTATATGTATATATATATATATATATATATATATATATATATATCCGAGAAATACTTGAAATATACCTGAATTCGGAGGTCTCAAGGTTGGCAAGTATGGTGTTAATTTGTAATTAAGTTAAAGTAGCAATGATTGTCACACACACACACACACACACACACACACACTAGGTGTGTTGAAATTATTCTCTGCATTTGACCCATCCCATTGATCACCCCCTGGGAGGTGAGGGGAGCAGTGAGCAGCTGCGGTGCTGCGCCTGGGAATCATTTTTGGTGATTTAACCCCCAATTCCAAGCCTTGATGCTGAGTGCCAAGCAGGGAGGTAATGGCTCCCATTTTTATAGTCTTTGGTACGACTCGGCCGGGGTTTGAACTCACAACCTACCCATCTCAGGGCGGACACTCTAACCACTAGGCCACTGAGTAGGTTGTGCAGCCCTTTGAGACACTGGTGATTTAGGGCTATATACTGTAAGTAAATTGATTGATTGATACTATATGTGTTTGTTGAAGTTCCACATTGCCTCAGTCGAGCGCTCTTCTCCCCCCCAGACAAAACCATTAAGTTGTGGAAGGTGAGTGAACGAGACAAACGGCCGGAGGGCTACAACCTGAAAGATGAGGAAGGTCGCATGAAGGACTTTTCCAATGTCACCTCCCTACAGGTAAGTCATGACCTCCTGCTGTGGTAAACATCTGTACTCATGTCAAATAGTTGCATTAAGCAGTCATGAGTGGCAATGAACAACACAGAAGTTGTCTTGTATCACAAACTCACTAAATGTGCTTTTTCCTCCATCAAGGACGACATTGGCACTCAAATTAATGAATTCGGGCTCTAGCGTGAAATCTATTATTAATACCCTTGGAGGCAGACGGGGAAATATTAATTCATTAATCCACTTGGATTTATTCAGTTTGTCTTCTCTTCTGTTTCCAGTGAGGGTTGGACTCCGCCAAGGCTGCCCTTTGTCACCTATTCTGTTCAGAACTTTTATGGACAGAATTTCTAGGCGCAGTCAAGGCGTTGAGGGGATCTGGTTTGGTGGCCGCAGGATTAGGTCTCTGCTTTCTGCAGATGATGTGGTCCTGATGGCTTCATCTGGCCGGGATCTTCAGCTCTCACTGGATCGGTTCGCAGCCGAGTGTGAAGCGGCTGGGATGAGAATCAGCACCTCCAAGTCCGAGTCCATGGTTCTCGCCCGGAAAAGGGTGGGGTGCCATCTCCGGGTTGAGGAGGAGACCCTGCCCCAAGTGGAGGAGTTCAAGTACCTAGGAGTCTTGTTCAGGAGTGAGGGAAGAGTGGATCGTGAGATCGACAGGCGGATCGGTGCGGCGTCTTCAGTAATGCGGACGTTGTACCGATCCGTTGTGGTGAAGAAGGAGCTGAGCCGGAAGGCAAAGCTCTCAATTTACCGGTCGATCTACGTTCCCATCCTCACCTATGGTCATGAGCTTTGGGTCATGACCAAAAGGACAAGATCACGAGTACAAGCGTCCCAAATGAGTTTGGGTCTCTCGAAGCTCTGTCATCCGGGAGGAACTCAAAGTAAAGCCGCTGCTCCTCCACATGGAGAGGAGCCAGATGAGGTGGTTCGGGCATCTGGTCAGGATGCCACCCGAACGCCTCCCTAGGGAGGTGTTTAGGGCACGTCCAACCGGTAGGAGGCCACGGGGAAGACCCAGGACACGTTGGGAAGACTATTTCTCCCGGCTGGCCTGGGAACGCCTCGGGATCCCCCGGGAGGAGCTGGACGAAGTGGCTGGGGAGAGCTTAGGCTGCTGCCCCCGTGACCCAACCTTGGATAAGCAGAATAAGATGGATGGCTGTCTTCTCTTAATCAGTCACATCAGAGACTAAAGGTCTCCTTTTTTTCTGTTCGCTGAGGTTCCCATTTTGAAGCCCATGGACTTAATGGTGGAGGTGAGCCCCCGGCGAGTGTTTGCCAACGCCCACACCTACCACGTCAACTCCATCTCAGTCAACTCCGACCACGAAACCTACATGTCGGCCGACGACCTGAGGATCAACCTTTGGCATCTGGACATCACCGACCGCAGCTTCAGTATCTTTTCTTGTTTAGTTGGCCAGAAGACAAAATGCCAGAATGAAAGATGCATCTTTATGTTTCACGGGTTACATTTCGGAATATCACTCGGTTACATTCTGTAAAGGAGTGTGAAAAAGCGGAATTGACTTGACCATACACCTTCACCACATCTATGACTGACAATTACAAATGGGGGTATTTTTCTGCACATTTAAGTTCAAACTTAAAGTAGCAATTTTCACCACACACTAGGTGTGGTGAAATGTGCCCTCTGCATTTGACCCATCCCCTTGTTCCACCCCCTGGGAGGTGAGGGGAGCAGTGAGCAGCAGCGGAGGCCGTGCCCGTGAATCATTTATGGTGATTTAACCCCCAATTCCAAGCCTTGATGCTGAGTGCCAAGCAGGGAGGTAACGGCTCCCATTTTTATAGTCTTTGGTATGACTCGGCCGGGGTTTGAACTCACAACCTACCCATCTCAGGGCAGACACTCTAACCACAAAGCCACTGAGTCGGTGCAATCGTACGTTTTATTTATTTTTTTATTTTATATAACCTATTTTTAAGTGCTATCGCAATTTAATCAAGCAAGCGTTGTTAGCATTAGCTAGGATGCCAACACATTTACCGGTATGGTATGGTATGCGCTTTATTGCCATTGCGTCAGTCCAACGGAATTAAGTTTTCACCACAAACGTGTTCATAATTAGACAAACAAACATTGTAGGGGGAACTGCACGGGAACGGCGATGGGCCACTGTCTATTAAACGAGACAAGAAGCAAGGAATCAACCAGAGACAGGATTCAATTTAGCTCATGAGGAAAGCGCGTGTGTGCTGTGTCACCCCACCGCTCTGAGGAAAGGGTTCCACGCCTCCGCATTTATTTGGGCATTTTCTGATTACCTCGCTGCAGCTGCTTCCAAGGGAAGGGGGTCATAAACCTCTGCGGGTGTTTGTCATCACAATCAGCTAATAGACTTAGACAAACTTTAATGATCCACAACGGAAATTGTTCCACACAGTAGCTCAGTTACAAAGGATGGGAAAAATGGAAAGGACAATGCAGGTATAAAATAGACTAGAAGCAATATAAAATATAACACATATACGTAATATTTACAATATATGACAATTACCATGTACAATATTACAGTATATGTATGTATGTAATACACCAACTTATATTAATGTCTTCATGAAAGAAAGGAATGTGTTGAACATGCTTGTATTATCATTCAATCAATCAATCAATGTTTACTTATATAGCCCTAAATCACTAGTGTCTCAAAGGGCTGCACAAACCACTACGACATCCACGGTAGGCCCACATAAGGGCAAGGAAAACTCACACTCAGTGGGACGTCGGTGACAATGATGACTATGAGAACCTTGGAGAGGAGGAAAGCAATGGATGTCGAGCGGGTCTAACGTGATACTGTGAAAGTTCAATCCATAATGGATCCAACACAGTCGCGAGAGTCCAGTCCAAAGTGGATCCAACACAGCAGCGAGAGTCCCGTTCACAGCGGAGCCAGCAGGAAACCATCCCAAGCGGAGGCGGATCAGCAGCGCAGAGATGTCCCCAGCCGATACACAGGCAAGCAGTACATGGCCACCGGATCGGACCGGACCCCCTCCACAAGGGAGAGTGGGACATAGAAGAAAAAGAAAAGAAACGGCAGATCAACTGGTCTAAAAAGGGAGTCTATTTGAAGGCTAGAGTATACAAATTAGTTTTAAGGTGAGACTTAAATGCTTCTACTGAGGTGGCATCTCGAACTGTTACCGGGAGGGCATTCCAGAGTACTGGAGCCCGAACGGAAAACGCTCTATAGCCCGCAGACTTTTTTTGGGCTTTGGGAATCACTAATAAGCCGGAGTCCTTTGAACGCAGATTTCTTGCCGGGACATATGGTACAATACAATCGGCAAGATAGGATGGAGCTAGACCGTGTAGTATTTTATACGTAAGTAGTAAAACCTTAAAGTCACATCTTAAGTGCACAGGAAGCCAGTGCAGGTGAGCCAGTACAGGTATATATGTATGTATATATGTATATAAAGGTATATACAGTACAGGCGTAATGTGATCAAACTTTCTTGTTCTTGTCAAAAGTCTAGCAGCCGCATTTTGTACCAACTGTAATCTTTTAATGCTAGACATGGGGAGACCCGAAAATAATACGTTACAGTAATCGAGACGAGGCGTAACAAACGCATGGATAATGATCTCAGCGTCTTTAGTGGACAAAATAGAGCGAATTTTAGCGATATTACGGAGATGAAAGAAGGCCGTTTTAGTGTGACTCAAAGGAGAGAGTTGGGTGGAAGATAATACCCAGATTCTTGAACTTGTTAACAAAAACCTCTCTTTAATAAATAAATGAATATCAATCATATACAGGAATGAGATGGATCCCCTCCACTTGCTCAATTGAAAAGTAGCTCGCCGGCTGTGAAATAACACGATGAGATTTCACTTAGCGGCACAAAGAAACACAGCATTGGGGGAGGGGGTGTTATTATTCCTGGGGAGTGAAAATGTATCTTATTGAATAATTCAACAGCCGCATAAATATTTCAGATGCTGTCTGGGCTTTTATTGCGGCCCGATATTGCACAGGACTGCCTCAGATCTGACCTGGGCCAGTTTTATAATACCACAAATACAATTTCTCTATATTTGTATTGCTTTTGCAGGTTTGTCTCCCTGGTAATGATGTATAAATATCATTCAAAATATAATCGCTTGGCATTTACATTCACGTAATACCGTCACTTCTTGTATTTATTGTGAACGAGTGGGGATTTTCTAATTACTTTCCGAGGGACTCGTTTAGTGAGTAAAAACCCTTGGCTTAATAGAAGAATGTGCAAAAACAATCCCGATTGATTGATTGATTGATTGATACTTATTAGTGATTCCTAGAGCTCAAAAAAAGTCTGCGGGCTATAGAGCGTTTTCCGTTCGGGCTCCAGTACTCTGGAATGCCCTCCCGGTAACAGTTCGAGATGCTACCTCAGTAGAAGCATTTAAGTCTCATCTTAAAACTCATCTGTATACTCTAGCCTTTAAATAGACCTCCTTTTTAGACCAGTTGATCTGCCGCTTCTTTTCTTTCTCCTATGTCCCCCCCTCCCTTGTGGAGGGGGTCCGGTCCGATGACCATGGATGAAGTACTGACTGTCCAGAGTCGAGACCCAGGATGGACCGCTCGTCGGGACCCAGGATGGACCGCTCGCCTGTATCGGTTGGGGACATCTCTACGCTGCTGATCCGCTTGAGATGGTTTCCTGTGGACGGGACTCTCACTGCTGTCTTGGAGCCACTATGGATTGAACTTTCACAGCATCATGTTAGACCCGCTCGACATCCATTGCTTTCGGTCCCCTAGAGGGGGGGGGTTGCCCACATCTGAGGTCCTCTCCAAGGTTTCTCATAGTCAGCATTGTCACTGGCGTCCCACTGGATGTGAATTCTCCCTGCCCACTGGGTGTGAGTTTTCCTTGCCCTTTTGTGGGTTCTTCCGAGGATGTTGTAGTCGTAATGATTTGTGCAGTCCTTTGAGACATTTGTGATTTGGGGCTATATAAATAAACATTGATTGATTGATTGATTGATTATTAGTAGATTGCACAGTACAGTACATATTCCGTACAATTGACCACTAAATGGTAACACCCCAATAAGTTTTTCAACTTGTTTAAGTCGGGGTCCACGTTAATCAATTCATGGTACAAATATATACTATCAACATAATACAGTCATCACACAGGTTAATCATCATAGTATATACATTGAATTATTGACATTATTTACAATCTGGGGAGGTTTGTTTGATATCAGAACTTCAGTCATCAACAATTGCATCAACAGAGAAATGTGGACATTGAAACAGTGTAGGTCTTATTTAGTAGGATATGTACAGCCAGCAGAGAACATAGTGAGTTCACATAGCATAAGAACAAGTATATACATTAGAAGTACATTTGAGTTGTTTATAATCCGGGGAGATGGGATGTGAATGGAGGAGGGTATTAGTAAAGTGTTGAAGTTGCCTGGAGGTGTTGTTTTAGAGCGGTTTTGAAGGAATATAGAGATGCACTTACTTTTATACCTGTTGGAAGTGCATTCCACATTGATGTGGCATAGAAAGAGAATGAGTTAAGACCTTTGTTAGATCGAAATCTGGGTTTAACGTGGTTTGTGGAGCTCCCCCTGGTGTTGTGGTTATGGCGGTCATTTACGTTAAGGAAGTAGTTTGACATGTACTTCGGGATCAAGGAGGTGTAGCGGATTTTATAGACTAGGCTCAGTGCAAGTTGTTTGACTCTGTCCTCCACCCTGAGCCAGCCCACTTTGGAGAAGTGGGTTGGATTGAGGTGTGATCTGGGGTGGAGGTCTAAAAGTAACCGGATTAGCTTATTCTGGGATGTTTGGAGTCTAGATTTGAGGGTTTTGGAGGTGCTGGGGTACCAGGAGGTGCAAGCGTAATCGAAAAAGGGTTGAATGAGGGTATTAGTAAAGTGTTGAAGTTGCCTGGAGGTGTTGTTTTAGAGCAGTTTTGAAGGAATATAGAGATGCACTTACTTTTATACCTGTTGGGAGTGCATTCCACATTGATGTGGCATAGAAAGAGAATGAGTTAAGACCTTTGTTAGATCGAAATCTGGGTTTAACGTGGTTTGTGGAGCTCCCCCTGGTGTTGTGGTTATGGCGGTCATTTACGTTAAGGAAGTAGTTTGACATGTACTTCGGGATCAAGGAGGTGTAGCGGATTTTATAGACCAGGCTCAGTGCAAGTTGTTTGACTCTGTCCTCCACCCTGAGCCAGCCCACTTTGGAGAAGTGGGTTGGATTGAGGTGTGATCTGGGGTGGAGGTCTAAAAGTAACCGGACTAGCTTATTCTGGGATGTTTGGAGTCTAGATTTGAGGGTTTTGGAGGTGCTGGGGTACCAGGAGGTGCAAGCGTAATCGAAAAAGGGTTGAATGAGGGTATTAGTAAAGTGTTGAAGTTGCCTGGAGGTGTTGTTTTAGAGCAGTTTTGAAGGAATATAGAGATGCACTTACTTTTATACCTGTTGGGAGTGTATTCCACATTGATGTGGCATAGAAAGAGAATGAGTTAAGACCTTTGTTAGATCGAAATCTGGGTTTAACGTGGTTTGTGGAGCTCCCCCTGGTGTTGTGGTTATGGCGGTCATTTACGTTAAGGAAGTAGTTTGACATGTACTTCGGGATCAAGGAGGTGTAGCGGATTTTATAGACCAGGCTCAGTGCAAGTTGTTTGACTCTGTCCTCCACCCTGAGCCAGCCCACTTTGGAGAAGTGGGTTGGATTGAGGTGTGATCTGGGGTGGAGGTCTAAAAGTAACCGGACTAGCTTATTCTGGGATGTTTGGAGTCTAGATTTGAGGGTTTTGGAGGTGCTGGGGTACCAGGAGGTGTAAGCGTGATCGAAAAAGGGTTGAATGAGGGTATTAGTAAAGTGTTGAAGTTGCCTGGAGGTGTTGTTTTAGAGCGGTTTTGAAGGAATATAGAGATGCACTTACTTTTACACCTGTTGGGAGTGCATTCCACATTGATGTGGCTTAGAAAGAGAATGAGTTAAGACCTTTGTTAGATCGAAATCTGGGTTTAACGTGGTTTGTGGAGCTCCCCCCGATAAGCCGATTGCAATTTTCTTTTTTTTTCCTGAGCTCTTTTCCCCCCCGTCTCAGACATCGTGGACATCAAGCCGGCCAACATGGAGGATCTGACGGAGGTGATCACATCGGCAGAGTTCCACCCGCACCACTGTAACCTCTTTGTGTACAGCAGCAGCAAAGGCACCTTGCGCCTGTGCGACATGAGAGAGGCGGCGCTGTGCGACCAACACTCCAAACGTGAGTCAAAGTGCTTTGAAAGCAGACAATAACGTGATGGCCTTCAACTGCTGCGCCATTTGTTTTATTCAGTCTGCGTTTTTTTTTATTCGTCTTACTTGTTTGTGATCCATATTGCAGTGTGGAGGCCGACTCCCATCTGACTGCTGATTGGTCAGCTGCTGTCACTACTGACACTGATAACAGGAAGCTGCCGGGCAGGCTGGGCTTTACCCTATTTCCCGGACTATAGGGCGCGCTTCAAATCCTTTTTTCCCCTCAAAACTCGACGGTGCGCCTTATATATACACTTGCAAAAAGTCAGTGTTCAAAAACAAGGGGGAGAAAAATACAAAAATGAGGGGTATTTGACTTGAACTAAGCAAAATGATCTGCCAGTAAAACAAGAACATTTGGCTTGTCAAGACTTTCCAAAACAAGTCAAATGAGTTAACCTCAATGAACCCAAAAAATACCTTAAAATAAGTACAGTTTGTATATTCTCACTAATAACATTCTTAATATGTTGAAAAATATTCTTAAATGAAGTAAATGCTTATAATGACATGCGCTCGTCATTACATTTCTTGAAACCAGCAAACCTACACTAAAAAGTAGTTTATTGTTCTTAATGGGAAGGCAACAAGGCGACCGCTTGTTACTCTCGAGGTCTACTAGATGCTCAGGCTAAACATATGCTCTAAATTTGCATTTTCCCATCCATAACATGACATCATCGCGTGCTCTTTCAGTCAATTAGTGCGCGAGGAGTGTGTATATATATATATATATATATGTATATATATATATATATTGAAAATGTGGTATCAGAAATGATGTAATGTTCCATATTTGCATTGGAACATATAAAATGTTGGTGTTGTTAGCTGGAGTCATATTGCAGTCTACACATATCTCTTATGTGTGACTGCCATCCACCGTTCACACTTATCATTACATCATGTACCAGATAAAATAGCTTTGTGGTCGGTAAACAAAACCAGAATTATTCCGTACACTGCAGCGGCGGCGATGACCAAGAAGAACGCCGAGTTGGAATATAATTACAACACTTTATGTACATATTGATATAGATATTTACATATTTATTTAATAGAAGTTGGGAAAGCTGGCAATAAATACTGATAAAGTTGAGGAATGCTCATCAAACACGTATTTGGAACATCCCACAGGTGTGCAGGCTAATTGGGAACAGGTGGGTGCCATGATTGGGTACAAAAACAGCTTCCCAAAAAATGCTTAGTCTTTCACAAGAAAGGATGGGGCGAGGGTCACCACTTTATCAAATTGTCAAACAGTTTTAGAGCAACATTTCTCAAAGAGCTATTGCAAAGAATTTAGGGATTTTACCATCTACGGTCTGTAAAATCCTCAAAAGTTTCAGAGAATCTGGAGAAATCCCTGCACGTAAGCGATGATATTGCGGACCTTTGATCCCTCAGGCGGTACTGCATCAAAAACAGACATCAGTGTGTAAAGGATATCACCACATGGGCTCAGGAACACTTCATAAAACCACTGTCAGTAACTACAGTTGGTTGTTACATCTGTAAGTGCAAGTTAAAACTCTACTATGCAAAGCCAAACCCATTTATCAACAACACCCAGGAACGCTGCCAGCTTCGCTGGGCCCGAGCTCATCTAAGATGGACTGATGCAAAGTGGAAAAGTGTTCTGTGGCAGGGTTTCCCACACATTTATTTGTGGCGGCCTGCCATGAAAGAAATTACGGCCGCCACAAATAAATACATTTTTTATTTTTTTTAATTATTTAAAAAATATATTTTTCTTTCTTTTTTTTTCTTTTTTTCTGGCTTTTGACTCGCTCGACCGCTCATAAAAGCAATGGGACTCTGTCTGTGAATGGAGCTTGTAGTTATATATTATATAAATATGTAAATATCTATATAAATATGTACATAAAGTGTTGTAATTATATTCCAACTCGGCTGCAGTGTACGGAATAATTCTGGTTTTGTTCACCGACCACAAAGCTATTTTATTTGGTACATGATGTAATGATAAGTGTGAACGGTGGATGGCAGTCACACATAAGAGATATGTATAGACTGCAATATGACTCAAGCTAACAACACCAACATTTTATACCACATTTTGAAGCATTTATCGGCCCATAAGGTCGTCAGTCGGATATTATCGGACGTCTCTAGAAGTACCATTAAATTAGTGTGTGCCGCTACTATACCTTCGAACAGGGGTGCCCATTACGTCGATTGCGAGCTACCAGTCGACCGCGGGGGGTGTGTCAGTCGATCTCCAGCCAGGCTTTTAAAAAAAATAGACCAAAAAATTAGTGATCATCAATCTTCACCAAGACGTCACTTAAATGACATTCACGGTACCGGAGGGTCTTGTGAGATGACGCTGGCTGCTGCAAGATCATTATTATGAAAATATGACAGAGAGGAAGGCGAGAAACACTTTTTATTTCCACAGACTTTCGCGCCGTACCTTCCGTCAAAACTCTAAAGGCCGACTGCACATTTCCAAGCGATCCCTTTCCGAGACTCTTATTTTGTTAGCGCAGGCAGAATGAAGCAGGGCTTTTATTGTGAAGATAGGAAATGTGCAGTCGGCCTTTAGAGTTTTGACGGAAGGGACGGCGCGAAAGTCTGTTGAAATAAAAAGTGTTTCTTGCCTTCCTCTCTGTCATTTTTTCATAATAATGAACTGGCAGCAGCCAGCGTCATCTCACAAGACCCTCGGGTGCCGTGAATGTCAATCAAGCAAGCTACGGAATTTGCCGCCAATGTTTTTCTTGTAAAGTGTATGGAAGCTGGATGAATTAGATGCCAAAAACCAACCACTTTCATGTGGTATTGTACAGAAAGGACAACTTTTTTTCTCCTCCATTTGAAAATGTGGGCGTTATCATCATTACTGTCTGATTCCAATCAATGCAAGTCATCAGAATCAGGTAATACACCAACTTATATTCTTGTCTTCGTGAAAGAAAGACATCTATATGTGTTACACATGCTTGTATTATCATTAAACACATTTAACTTGTTTACAAAAATGTCTCTTTCATAAATAAATAAATATAAATGATATATATAAATGAGGTAGATTCCCTCGAGTTGGTCAATTGAAAAGTAGCTCGCCTGCAGAAAAAGTGTGGGCACCCCTGCCTCGGAACATATGAAAACGTGTAATATTTTACTTTGGATACCACCCAACTAACTCATACCTCTGCACATCAGATCTGACCGGCGACTTTTTCATTTTTCTTTACTCAAGGTGCACTTTTATTGTTTTGAAGTTTCGCTGAGTTGCAGTATTTTATTTTTTATTGCAAGTTTCATTAGAGGAATGACAAATAAACACATTGATTCTTTAAATCCGTGCAGTCAGGTTGTGATGGATTTTTTTCCTTCAAAAATGCTTTTCTTCAAGGACTACAATTAATGAGGCTTTCTGCATCCACTGATGAACTTGCCTCCAGTCATTACTGTATCACTTTATTCAGCAGCATTGGCATCCGTCACAATCCTTGTGGATCACATGCGGTCCATCTTACTTAATTAGTGGCCTCGTCGTGCATCCGTCTCCGCTTTGCCCCGTTTGCCTTCCTCACCGCCTGCCGTCCTCCTCGCAGTGTTTGAGGAGCCGGAAGACCCCAGCGCTCGCTCCTTCTTCTCCGAGATCATCTCCTCCGTGTCCGACGTCAAGTTCAGCCACAGCGGCCGGTACCTGCTCACCAGAGACTACCTGACCGCCAAAGTGTGGGACCTCAACATGGAGAGCAAGCCCCTGGAGACCTACCAGGTGAGTCCCTTTTTAGAGCGCCTTCAAATGCAGGGACGCGGCTGAAATGGCTAATTAAAGTAAACGAACACGTTTGAAATACATACTACATTTTCCCGACTGTAAGGGGCGAATGTGTGTGTGAATGTGGAAGTAGTGTCAAAGCGCTTTGAGTACCTTGAAGGTAGAAAAGCGCTATACAAGTACAACCCATAAGTTCATAAAATCCGTTTTTTTCCTCAAAACTCGACAGTGGGCCGAACATACGGAATAATTCAGGTTTTGCTTACCGACCTCGAAGCAATTTCATTTGGTACATGGTGAGTGTGACCAGTAGATGGCAGTCAAACATAATATATATCCTCTTCCAACCTCCGAGGACAAAGCTACGAACTATCAATCAATCAATCAATGTTTACTTATATAGCCCTAAATCACTAGTGTCTCAAAGGGCTGCACAAACCACTACGACATCCTCGGTAGGCCCACATAAGGGCAAGGAAAACTCACACCCAGTGGGACGTCGGTGACAATGATGACTATGAGAACCTTGGAGAGGAGGAAAGCAATGGATGTCGAGCGGGTCTAACATGATACTGTGAAAGTTCAATCCATAATGGATCCAACACAGTCGCGAGAGTCCAGTCCAAAGCGGATCCAACACAGCAGCGAGAATGTGGAAGTAGTGAATGTAAATGTGGAAGTAGTGTCAAAGCGCTTTGAGTACCTTGAAGGTAGAAAAGCGCTATACAAGTACAACCCATAAGTTCATAAAATCCGTTTTTTTCCTCAAAACTCGACAGTGGGCCGAATATACGGAATAATTCAGGTTTTGCTTACCAACCTCAAAGCAATTTCATTTGGTACATGGTGAGTGTGACCAGTAGATGGCAGTCAAACATAATATATATCCTCTTCCAACCTCCGAGGACAAAGCTACGAACTATGGGCGGAACAGTCTGTGAAACGCTTTCCCTGACCACCTGAGGGCAATGCAGACTGTGGATGCTTTTAAAAAAGGTTTTTAAAAACCCTCTTTTTAAAAAAGCCTTTTTTTTTTTTTAAATATATACGTACTAGTTCTAGCTATTAGGCTGTTCTAGTTTTTATTTTATAATTATGTTTTTATTTATTTTTTATTTACATTTTTTTAATAGGGCGGCATAACTCGGCTGGTAGAGTGGCCGTGCCAGCAACTTGAGGGTTGCAGGTTCGATTCCCGCTTCCGCCATCCTAGTCACTGCCGTTTAACTTGTTTACAAAAATGTCTCTTTCATAAATAAATAAATATAAATGATATATATAAATGAGGTAGATCCCCTCGAGTTGGTCAATTGAAAAGTAGCTCGCCTGCAGAAAAAGTGTGGGCACCCCTGGTCTAGATGCTAAAAACGTAATGACAGAAAATAATATAATTTGAAATAGTTTTTACTGAATGAGACACCCAGAATGTACATGAATATAAAGAATGTGGGATTTACAATACTAACTATGAAGGATAAAATACTGAATATTGACAACATGTAAACGTCACATCCCCTCACCATACACATATTTTACATTCAAGCGAAACGCAACAAAAATGCAACATAAACAGCGAAATATGAAAGCAAAGGGTAAAAAAAAAAAACCCCCACCTACAATCTGATATATGTGATATATCACTAAGCTTTACAACTTTGTTGTAAAAATCTCCTTCTGCGTCCGACACCTGCATCTCAGACTCTGTGGAAACGCTCCCCACCCACACTGCTTGGTGCCTCCTCTCAGCTGCTGTGACTTAGATGACCATAGTAACTAATTAGATGACCATAGTAACTAATTAGATGAGCATAGTAACTAATTAGATGACCATAGTAACTCATTAGATGAGCATAGTAACTAATTAGATGACCATAGTAACTAATTAGATGAGCATAGTAACTAATTAGATGACCATAGTAACTAATTAGATGACCATAGTAACTAATTAGATGACCATAGTAACTAATTAGATGAGCATAGTAACTAATTAGATGACCATAGTAACTAATTAGATGAGCATAGTAACTAATTAGATGACCATAGTAACTAATTAGATGAGCATAGTAACTAATTAGATGACCATAGTAACTAATTAGATGACCATAGTAACTAATTAGATGACCATAGTAACTAATTAGATGAGCATAGTAACTAATTAGATGAGCATAGTAACTAATTAGATGACCATAGTAACTAATTAGATGAGCATAGTAATGGTAAATAATAAATGGGTTGTACTTGTATAGCACTTTTCTACCTTCAAGGTACTCAAAGCGCTTTGACACTACTTCCACATTTACCCATTCACACACTGATGGAGGGAGCTGCCATGCAAGGCGCCAACCAGCACCCATCAGGAGCAAGGGTGAAGTGTCTTGCTCAGGACACAACGAACGTGACGTGGGTGGGAGAAGGTGGGGATTGAACCAGGAACCCTCAGGTTGCTTGCATGGCCACTCTTCCAACGCGCCACGCCGTCCCCAAAAACTAAAATAAAAACATTCAAAATCAAATAACCAGAAATATCCCGGTGACATAAAAAGACTTTACAAGAGTGTGTCACACCAGCTGGGGTAGGCTCCAGCTCCCATGTGACCCTACTGTGGGTGAAGTAGTTGTTAGATGTCATTATGGGGAAGAACAAAAACATTTAAGTCAACTAATACAGTGCAGAATCCGAAAGAAGAACTTACTCAAGGCAACAAACACCAAATAATATACATTAAAGGCTCAAAAGAGATGTTTCCTCAAGGTTTGTTCTTAAATGTCTCTTTTGTGAGTGGAGTTTGGCGGGCAGAGCTGTTGGGAGACAAGACTGGGAGAAAACAGCCCTTTAACCCAAATGAAGGTTGGCTCCTTCACTAGTTCATCCATCCATCCATCTTCTTCCGCTTACCTGAGGTCAGGTCATGGGGGCAGCAGCCTAAGCAGGGAAGCCCAGACTTTATTCTCCCCAGCCACTTCGTCTAGCTCTTCCCGGGGGATCCCGAGGCGTTGGGGTGGCATCCTGACCAGATGCCCGAACCACCTCATCTGGGTCCTCTCCATGTGGAGGAGCAGCGGCTTTACTTTGAGTTCCTCCCGGATGGCAGAGCTTCTCAGCCTATCTCTAAGGGAGAGACCCAAACTCATTTGGGCCGCTTGTACCCGTGATCTTGTCCTTTCAGTCGTGACCCAAAGCTCATGACCATAGGTGAGGATGGGAACGTAGATCGACCGGTAAATTGAGAGCTTTGCCTTCCGGCTCAGCTCCCTCTTCACCACAACGGATTGATACAGCACCGATCCGCCTGTCCATCTCACGATCCACTCTTCCCCCACTCGTGAACAAGACTCCGAGGTACTTGAACTCCTCCACTTGGGGCAGGGTCTCCTCCCCAACCCGGAGATGGCATTCCACCCTTTTCCGGGCGAGAACCATGGACTCGGACATGGAGGTGCTGATTCCCTCACTTGTATAGTAATTAATTAGATGACCATAGTAACTAATTAGCCAAACATAGTAACTAATTAGACAACCATAGCAACTAATTAGATGACCATAGTAACTAATTAGATGACCATAGTAACTAATTAGACAACCATAGCAACTAATTAGATGACCATAGTAACTAATTAGATGACCATAGTAACTAATTAGATGACCATAGTAACTAATTAGACAACCATAGCAACTAATTAGATGACCACAGTAACTAATTAGATAACCATAGCAACTAATTAGATGACCATAGCAACTAATTAGATGACCATAGTAACTAATTAGATGACCATAGTAACTCATAGATGACCATAGTAACTAATTAGATAACCATAGCAACTAATTAGATGACCATAGCAACTAATTAGATGACCATAGTAACTCATAGATGACCATAGTAACTAATTAGATGAGCATAGTAACTAATTAGATAAGCATAGTAACTAATTAGATGACCATAGTAACTAATTAGATGAGCACAGTAACTAATTAGATGACCATAGTAACTAATTAGATGAGCATAGTAACTAATTAGATGAGCATAGTAACTAATTAGATGAGCATAGTAACTAATTAGATGAGCATAGTAACTAATTAGATAAGCATAGTAACTAATTAGATGAGCATAGTAACTAATTAGATGAGCATAGTAACTAATTAGATGAGCATAGTAACTAATTAGATGACCATAGTAACTAATTAGATGACCATAGTAACTAATTAGATGAGCATAGTAACTAATTAGATGAGCATAGTAACTAATTAGATGACCATGGTAACTAATTAGATGACCATAGTAACTAATTAGATGAGCATAGTAACTAATTAGATGAGCATAGTAACTAATTAGATAAGCATAGTAACTAATTAGATGAGCATAGTAACTAATTAGATGAGCATAGTAACTAATTAGATGAGCATAGTAACTAATTAGATAAGCATAGTAACTAATTAGATGACCATAGTAACTAATTAGATGACCATAGTAACTAATTAGATGACCATAGTAACTAATTAGATGAGCATAGTAACTAATTAGATGAGCATAGTAACTAATTAGATGACTATAGTAACTAATTAGATGACCATAGTAACTAATTAGATGAGCATAGTAACTAATTAGATGAGCATAGTAACTAATTAGATGACCATGGTAACTAATTAGATGACCATAGTAACTAATTAGATGAGCATAGTAACTAATTAGATGAGCATAGTAACTAATTAGATAAGCATAGTAACTAATTAGATGAGCATAGTAACTAATTAGATGAGCATAGTAACTAATTAGATGACCATAGTAACTAATTAGATGACCATAGTAACTAATTAGATGAGCATAGTAACTAATTAGATGAGCATAGTAACTAATTAGATGAGCATAGTAACTAATTAGATGACCATAGTAACTAATTAGATGACCATAGTAACTAATTAGATGACCATAGTAACTAATTAGATGACCATAGTAACTAATTAGATGACCATAGTAACTAATTAGATGACCATAGTAACTAATTAGATGAGCATAGTAACTAATGAGATGACCATAGTAACTAATTAGATGAGCATAGTAACTAATTAGATGACTATAGTAACTAAGTAGATGACCATAGTAACTAATTAGATGAGCATAGTAACTAATTAGATGACTATAGTAACTAATTAGATGACCATAGTAACTAATTAGATGAGCATAGTAACTAATTAGATGAGCATAGTAACTAATTAGATGACCATGGTAACTAATTAGATGACCATAGTAACTAATTAGATGAGCATAGTAACTAATTAGATGAGCATAGTAACTAATTAGATGAGCATAGTAACTAATTAGATGAGCATAGTAACTAATTAGATGACCATAGTAACTAATTAGATGACCATAGTAACTAATTAGATGAGCATAGTAACTAATTAGATGAGCATAGTAACTAATTAGATGACCATAGTAACTAATTAGATGACCATGGTAACTAATTAGATGACCATAGTAACTAATTAGATGACCATAGTAACTAATTAGATGACCATAGTAACTAATTAGATGACCATAGTAACTAATTAGATGACCATAGTAACTAGAATATCATGCAAAAGCACAGAATCCAAACATTGAAAGACTTAGTATAGTTGAAGACTTACAGTCATTAGAAAAGATGAGTTCACATCATAATGGCAGCTACACTTTCCATCTTAAAGATCTGAAAAAATGATTTGGGAATGTCCAGCAGGCCAGATTAAAAAGCTTAAGGTGCCGCATGCGACCCCCGGGTCTTCATTTGCTCAGGTGTGGTCTGAAGGCACCTTTTGGGAACATGACTATTGGGGCTATGTAGGAGGGAATTGGGCAATAAAGCACATGGTTTGTGCGTAGTTTTTTTTTACAATGAGTGAAGGTGTGAGTCTTACTGATTGTGTGCGAGGGCCCAGGGGGGCCAGGAGGTGCTGTTTACTGTCTGAGGAAGTGGCCTTCCTTCTACTCCACATCTGCAATGCAGCAGGGAGGAGGAGGAGGGGAGGGAAGCGCGTGAGGGCTGGACTGCGAGTGCGGCCAGAAGAAGACTTTTCAGGACGTGGCAGGAAGACGGCCATACCCGCCTCAAGGGGACTTGAGGGCAGCGAGGAGAGTAAAAAAAAAAAGTCCTGTTTTGGTCCTCGTAGAAGTTGAAATCAGGAATATAAATGAGAACAAACCTGGGTTTGATCTCACACTTTTTTAACAGGTGAGCTACTTTCTAAAAGTCGAACGGAACTACCTCGTACATATTTATGATTTTGTATTTATTTATTTGTGAAGCAGACATTTTTTTTTGTTAACATGTTTAATTAAAGTAGAAGTATGTATAATATAGAAATAAGAAAATACTAATGTTTTTGGGATTATAAATCGCAGTTTTTTTTCATAGTTTTCATCATAGGTGTGACGTATACTCAGGAGCGATTTATGTCAATCAATCAATCAATGTTTATTTATATAGCCCCAAATCACAAATGTCTCAAAGGGCTGCACAAATCATTACGACTACAACATCCTCGGAAGAACCCACAAAAGGGCAAGGAAAACTCACACCCAGTGGGCAGGGAGAATTCACATCCAGTGGGACGCCAGTGACTATGAGAAACCTTGGAGAGGACCTCAGATGTGGGCAACCCCCCTCCCTCTAGGGGACCGAAAGCAATGGATGTCGAGCGGGTCTAACATGATACTGTGAAAGTTCAATCCATAGTGGCTCCAACACAGCCGCGAGAGTTCAGTTCAAGCGGATCCAAGACAGCAGCGAGAGTCCCGTCCACAGGAAACCATCTCAAGCGGAGGCGGATCAGCAGCGTAGAGATGTCCCCAACCGATACAGGCGAGCGGTCCATCCTGGGTCTCGACTCTGGACAGCCAGTACTTCATCCATGGTCATCGGACCGGACCCCCTCCACAAGGGAGGGGGGGACATAGGAGAAAGAAAAGAAGCGGCAGATCAACTGGTCTAAAAAGGAGGTCTATTTAAAGGCTAGAGTATACAGATGAGTTTTAAGGTGAGACTTAAATGCTTCTACTGAGGTAGCATCTCGAACTGTTACCGGGAGGGCATTCCAGAGTACTGGAGCCCGAACGGGGCTCTAGGAATCACTAATAAGCCGGAGTCTTTTGAACGCAGATTTCTTGCCGGGACATATGGTACAATACAATCGGCAAGATAGGATGGAGCTAGACCGTGTAGTATTTTATACGTAAGTAGTAAAACCTTAAAGTCACATCTTAAGTGCACAGGAAGCCAGTGCAGGTGAGCCAGTACAGGTATATATGTATGTATATATGTATATAAAGGTATATACAGTACAGGTATATATGTATGTATATATGTATATAAAGGTATATACAGTACAGGCGTAATATGATCAAACTTTCTTGTTCTTGTCAAAAGTCTAGCAGCCGCATTTTGTACCAACTGTAATCTTTTAATGCTAGACATGGGGAGACCCGAAAATAATACGTTACAGTAGTCGAGACGAGACGTAACAAACGCATGGATAATGATCTCAGCGTCTTTAGTGGACAAAATGGAGCGGATTTTAGCGATATTACGGATATGAAAGAAGGCCGTTTTAGTAACGCTTTTAATGTGTGACTGAAAGGAGAGAGTTGGGTCGAAGATAATACCCAGATTTTTTACCGAGTCACCTTGTTTTATTATTTGGTTGTCAAATGTTAAAATTGTATTATTAAATAGAGGTCGGTGTCTAGCAGGACCGATAATCAGCATTTCCGTTTTTTTTGGCGTTAAGTTGCAAAAAGTTAGCGGACATCCATTGTTTAATTTCATCAAGACACGCTTCCAACTAACTACAATCCGGCGTGTTGGTCAGCTTTAGGGGCATGTAGAGTTGGGTGTCATCAGCATAGCAGTGAAAGCTAACACAGTATTTGCGTATGATGTGAAATTATTAACACATTACTGTAAAATATCAAATAATATTATTTATCTTATTCGCGGAAGAGGCAAAGAAAATGTCAGCAATCGCCACACACACGTCAACCAATAACAATTGTGCGGGGGAGGGTCATGGCAGAAGTGCATTGTGGGTCATGGGATGCTAACTGCTATATGCTATATGCTACTGCCATAGCTATTAAAATGGATCATTTCAACGTTGGCGGTAACTTATAAAAAGTGAGAAGGGCTGAAGAAAAATGGCGTTGAAAAGGAAATCATGTAGTGCAGATTACAAGCTGGACGTAGTGAAATATGCAGCAGAAAAGGACAAGAGGAAGCGGCGCATACCTTTGGAGTTGGCAGAGTTGTTTAGAAGCCACATCCAGGAAGAAGATTTCATGGCATTTATGGATTAGGAGTGAGAGATAGTTTGGTAAAGGTATAGCATGTTCTACAGTATATGTTATAGTTATTTGAATGACTCTTACCATAATATGTTAGTTTAACATAGCAGTTGCTTATTTATGCCTCATATAACCTACACTTATTCAGCCTTTGTGGACTTGGAGAAGGCATTGGACCGTGTCCCTCGGGAAGTCCTGTGGGGAGTGCTCAGAGAGTATGGGGTACCGGACTGTCTTATTGTGGCGGTCCGCTCCCTGTATGATCAGTGTCAGAGCTTGGTCCGCATTGCTGGCAGTAAGTCGGACACGTTTCCAGTGAGGGTTGGACTCCGCCAAGGCTGTCCTTTGTCACCCATTCTGTTTATAACTTTTATGGACAGAATTTCTAGGTGCAGTCAAGGCGTTGAGGGGTTCCGGTTTGGTGACCGCAGGATTAGGTCTCTGCTTTTTGCAGATGATGTGGTCCTGATGGCTTCCTCTGACCGGGATCTTCAGCTCTCGCTGGATCGGTTTGCAGCCGAGTGTGAAGCGACCGGAATGAGAATCAGCACCTCCAAGTCCGAGTCCATGGTTCTCGCCCGGAAAAGGGTGGAATGCCATCTCGGGTTGGGGAGGAGACCCTGCTCCAAGTGGAGGAGTTCAAGTACCTAGGAGTCTTGTTCACGAGTGAGGGAAGAGTGGATCGTGAGATCGACAGGCGAATCGGTGCGGCGTCTTCAGTAATGCGGACGTTGTACCGATCCGTTGTGGTGAAGAAGGAGCTGAGCCGGAAGGCAAAGCTCTCAATTTACCGGTCGATCTACGTTCCCATCCTCACCTATGGTCATGAGCTTTGGGTCATGACCGAAAGGATAAGATCACGGGTACAAGCGGCCCAAATGAGTTTCCAGGTCTCTCCCTTAGAGATAGGGTGAGAAGCTCTGCCATCCGGGAGGAACTCAAAGTAAAGCCGCTGCTCCTTCACATGGAGAGGAGCCAGATGAGGTGGTTCGGGCATCTGGTCAGGATGCCAACAGAACGCCTCCCTAGGGAGGTGTTTAGGGCACGTCCAACCGGTAGGAGGCCACGGGGAAGACCCAGGACACGTTGGGAAGACTATGTCTCCCGGCTGGCCTGGGAACACCTCGGGATCCCCCGGGAAGAGCTGGACGAAGTGGCTGGGGAAAGGGAAGTCTGGGTTTCCCTGCTTAGGTTGTTGCCCCCGCGACCCGACCTCGGATAAGCGGAAGAAGATGGATGGATGGATTATTCAGCCTGTTGTTCACTATTCTTTATTTATTTTAAATTGCCTTTCAAGTGTCTATTCTTGCTGTTGGCTTTTATCAAATACATTTCCCCCCAAAAATGTGACTTACACTCCAGTGCGACTTATATATGTTTTTTATCTTCTCATATTGTGCATTTTCGGCCGGTGCGATTTATACTCCGAAAAAAATATGGTAAACCATACTTGCCAACCCTCCTGAATTTTCCGGGAAACTCCCGAATTTCAGTGCCTCTCGCAAAAATCTCCCAGGACAAACATTCTCCCCAATTTCTCCCAAATTCCAGCCGGACCTGAGTGAGGAATGAACACATTATTACGTCTCATTTTGCTGTGATGCCCCGCTGGATGCATTTAACAATGTAACAAGGTTTTCCAACGCCATCCAATCCATTTTCTACCGGTTGTCCTTTTTGGGGTCGCCGGCGGCGCTGGTGCCTATCTCAGCTGCATTCGGGCAGAAGGTGGAGTAGATAGATAGATAGTACACCCTGGACAAGTCGCCACCTCATCACAGATAGACAGACAACATTCACACTCTCGGGACCATTTAGTGTTGCCAATCAAACTATCCCCAGGTGCATGTCTTTGGAGGTGGGAGGGGCCTATCCCCAGGTGCATGTCTGTGGAGGTGGGAGGGGCCTATCCCCAGGTGCATGTCTTTGGAGGTGGGAGGGGCCTATCCCCAGGTGCATGTCTTTGGAGGTGGGAGGGGCCTATCCCCAGGTGCATGTCTGTGGAGGTGGGAGGGGCCTATCCCCAGGTGCATGTCTTTGGAGGTGGGAGGGGCCTATCCCCAGGTGCATGTCTTTGGAGGTGGGAGGGGCCTATCCCCAGGTGCATGTCTGTGGAGGTGGGAGGGGCCTATCCCCAGGTGCATGTCTTTGGAGGTGGGAGGGGCCTATCCCCAGGTGCATGTCTGTGGAGGTGGGAGGGGCCTATCCCCAGGTGCATGTCTTTGGAGGTGGGAGGGGCCTATCCCCAGGTGCATGTCTTTGGAGGTGGGAGGGGCCTATCCCCAGGTGCATGTCTTTGGAGGTGGGAGGGGCCTATCCCCAGGTGCATGTCTGTGGAGGTGGGAGGGGCCTATCCCCAGGTGCATGTCTTTGGAGGTGGGAGGGGCCTATCCCCAGGTGCATGTCTGTGGAGGTGGGAGGGGCCTATCCCCAGGTGCATGTCTTTGGAGGTGGGAGGGGCCTATCCCCAGGTGCATGTCTTTGGAGGTGGGAGGGGCCTATCCCCAGGTGCATGTCTTTGGAGTTTGACCCGGCGGTAATACTAAGCATGCGCTAATTATTTTGCGAAGCGAATTTGACCCGGCAGTAATTCCAGGCAGGTGCATACTATATGCCCGGCGGCAATTCAAGGAAATACGCTATTTTTTAATTTCCTCGCTGGCGATGGACTGACACACCCTCTGCCATCCACCGCTAGCTCGCCATCCACGTAATGGCCACACCCCTTTTTCCGCAGCAACAATGCCACCTCAGCTTGGGAAGGCTGTTGACTCCATGCAGAATGTGAGAGAGGCTGCTGACACTGGCAGCTTGCATTTAAACACGAGGGAGAAGGAACTGTTTGTGTGTGTGTGTGTGTGTGTGTGTGTGTGTGTGTGTGTGTGTGTGTGTGTGTGTGAGACGGTGAGTGATACTAGCAGGATGTTAATGGAGATAGATGCAAATCTATTCCTCCTCCTTCATATTGCTGTTGTGTGTTATTAGTGTTGCCTGCAGGGAGGTTTGTGTTACAAGACTTGAATACGCTGAGTCTCTCCTATGTTTAACACAACATCTGCAAATGAAGCAGACATTTTTTTTTTATCACAATGTATTTGACCCCACATGAAAATGAGAAGAAAATCAACCCATGATGAAATGTGTTTGTGTCCATGTCGCCAGGTTCATGATTACCTCCGCAGCAAGTTGTGCTCCCTTTATGAAAACGACTGCATCTTCGACAAGTTTGAGTGTGCCTGGAACGGCTCAGACAGGTGCCTGTTTTTTCTTCTTTTTTTCCTTCCCCCTAAACCTCTTGGCCAAAATGCATTTGTTACTAGGTGCGTGCAACCCAGATCATGTGTTGTGCTGCAGAAGAATGTATTTTTACCCATTCATATCATCAATGAACCTGTTCAAGACTGTATCTGATTAAATTAGAGCCAGTATAAAAGCCAGACTTAATCAATCTGCACGATTTGAGGAGATTGAGGCGCTTGTGGAAGCTGGTTAGCTTGAATGCTAACATAGCAGCAGTTTTATCGGAACGACAAAAGCGTGAAAAGAACAATGTTTCGCCCGCGATTGTGTTCATTGTTTGTCCAGAGAGAGAGAGAGGGAGGGAATTCACACGGCCCTGTTTGTCACGCTTTACCTGACACATGAAACGTGACAAATTGTCTGCTTTCGTTGCCAGATGGCGGTAGAGTGTTGAATATGTAAAAGTGTGTGTTTCTGGCAATTCCAACTTTGACCAGTTGCTGTGAGGAGTGGCGCTTTCCATTATATTCAGCAGACTACATTGCAAAATGATGAATATTTGTTTCTATATTCAAAGTGTTACTGTTCAAACTGTATTATGGCCAAAAACATTAAATAAAAGCCCTGTTTTTATTGAATACTTAAGCCTACTACTCTACTGCACTCTAATGTGGGTCATTATGGTGCAACTTGGAGGGCCAAGTGATCAAAGTTTCATCCCCACTCACCTTCGTGTGTGTGTGTGTGTGTGTGTGTGTGTGTGTGTGTGTGTGTGTGTGTGTGTGTGTGTGTGTGTGTGTGTGTGCAGCGTGATCATGACAGGCGCCTACAACAACTTCTTCCGCATGTTCGACCGCAACACCAAGCGTGACGTCACCCTGGAGGCGTCGCGGGAGAGCAGCAAACCGCGGGCGGTCCTCAAGCCGCGCCGGGTGTGTGCCGCCGGGGTCAAGCGGCGCAAGGACGACATCAGCGTGGACAGCCTGGACTTCACCAAGAAGATCCTGCACACGGCGTGGCATCCACACGAGAACATCATCGCCATCGCCGCCACCAACAACCTCTACATCTTCCAGGACAAACTCAACTCGGAGATGCACGCCTGAGACAAGAGCACGAATGTACACGGACGTGGTTCTTCAGCTTCTGTACACCCGGACCACAGACGTGGTTCTTCAGCTTCTGTACACCCGGACCACAGACGTGGTTCTTCAGCTTCTGTACACCCGGACCACAGACGTGGATCTTCAGCCTCTTTACACCCGGACCACAGACGTGGTTCTTCAGCCTCTATACATCTGTACCACAGACGTGGATCTTCAGCCTCTGTACACCCGGACCACAGTTGTGGTTCTTTCCCTTCTTTCGACCCGGACCATAGACGTGGTTCTTCTGCCTCTCTACACCCGGACCACAGACGTGATTCTTCATCTTCTTTACACACGGACCAGAGACGTGGTATTTCAGCCTCTGTATACCCGGACCATAGACGTGGTTCTTAAGCCTCTGTACACCCAGACCACAGATGTGGTTCTTCTGCTTCTCTACACCTGGACCACAGACGTGATTCTTCATCTTCTTTACACATGGACCAGAGACGTGGTATTTCAGCCTCTGTACACCCAGACCACAGACGTGGTTCTTCAGCTTCTGTACACACAGACGTGGTTCTTCAGTCTCTTTACACACAAAACCAGAGACGTGGTTCTTCAGTCTCTGTACACCCGGATCACAGATGTGGTTCTTCAGCTTCTTTATACACAGACCACAGACGTGGTTCTTCAGCCCCTGTACACCCTGACCACAGACGTGGTTCTTCAGCTTCTGTACACACAGACGTGGTTCTTCAGTCTCTTTACACACAAACCAGAGACGTGGTTCTTCAGTCTCTGTACACACAGACCAGCGACATGGTTCTTCAGCCTCTGTACACCCGGACCACAGGCGTTGTTCTTCAGCTTCAGTACACACGGACCAGAGACATGGTTCTTCAGCCTCTGTACACCCGGACCACAGACGTGGGTCTCCAGCCTCTGAGGACTGAAGGACCTCACGGAGGGAGAGATGTTTACATGTTATTTTTCCTTTCAGCCTCTTCTTTTCTTCCATGTGTTCTAACTTTCTCGATCACGTGACGATGTCCCAGACCGAATGTTCTTCTAACTTCTGGATCGCGTGACGATGTCCCCGGACAGACTTCCCAGTAAGATCTGCAGATCTTCTGGCAGATCCTGCTTTTTTTTGCTACTTTAAAACGGCGAAAGCGAGACCGAGCTGCATGTGGGACAGATTGCGTCTCCACTCGGCTGCCTTCAAACATTTCCACCTGGCTGTACAAACGCTTGCAGCCGCAGGAAAAAAACTAACAGACGGCGAAACTTTCCTTGGCATGTCTACCAAGTGCTGCACCTGCGACTGACCAGGAACCCGCTCAGTGAGAAGGAGACGCGGAAGTTTCCGGTCCACGTCCAAAAGAAGCCTCATTGACGTCTGTATGTTATAATTCATGTTTTTTTCTTTCTTAAATCCATAAAAGACTTGATGATCTACCAGATGTTTGCCTCCAAAGTGACAGCAGAGATGTTTTGTTTTCATCTCCTCGGCCTTCCACTCCTTTACTTTGCTGCTGTGCACAACTCTTTCTTTTTTTTATGTCTTCTTTTCTTTCCCTTTTGGAATACTGCAACAAAGAAAATGTTTTTCTCCTTGTGTTCACCAAAACTTATTGTTTGTGTTCATGTATGTTAATAATCTTTTATTTTTGTTTTGAATAAACATTTCAACACTTGCACCCATCGACTGTTCTGTTCCTTTAAGTCAGGGCTCCTCAAACTACAACATAAAGGCCCAAAATGGCCCACCTATGGCGACAATTTTGGCCCATCTGTAGTTAAAACATGTCTTTTTTTATTTTTTTAAATCACTCAATCAATCAATGTTTACTTATATAGCCCTAAATCACTAGTGTCTCAAAGGGCTGCACAAACCACTACGACATCCTCGGTAGGCCCACATAAGGGCAAGGAAAACACAGTCGCGAGAGTCCAGTCCAAAGCGGATCCAACACAGCCGCGAGAGTCCCGTTCACAGCGGCGCCAGCAGGAAACCATCCCAAGCGGAGGCGGATCAGCAGCGCAGAGGTGTCCCCAGCCGATACACAGGCAAGCAGTACATGGCCACCGGATCGGACCGGACCCCCTCCACAAGGGAGAGTGGAACATAGAAGAAGCGGCAGCATGTAGATGCTGAAGAGTACAGGGCCAAGGACCGAACCCTGGGGAACTCCACACGTTACCTTAACATTGTCCGAGGTCATACTCTTATGGGAGACGCACTGCACCCTATCAGTAAGATAAGAGTTAAACAAAGACAGGGCTAAGTCTGACATACCAATTCGTGTTTTGATACGCTCTAATACAATATTATGATCGACGGTATACATGTCTTAAATGTATTTCTACATGTAATTATTTCTATATTGATTTCTTCCAACATGTATTTATATCCACATTTATTTATTATTACCAGCTCCCCCAGCCTTCCTTTTTAATGCTGCCCTCCCCAAACTCAGCGAGGTGGCAGAGGTCGTCCAGAAAGCAAGAGCTGCCTCAGCCCCAGGCCCCCATGGAATACCATACAAGCTGTATAAGTACTGCCCAGGGGTCCTGAGACATCTCTGGAACCTACTGAGAGTGGCCTGGAAAAACAAGTCATCCCTTCAGAATGGCAAAGAGCAGTTCCAATTTTCATCCCAAAGGAGCAGAACTCCAGCATGATCAGCCAGTTCAGGAGCATCTCCCTCCTAAATGTCGGAATTTCTTCTCCATCCTGGCCAAGAGGTTGACCAGCTACTTCACATCGACACCAGCTGCCAGAAGGCAGGCGTGCCAGACTTCCCAGGCTGCGTGGAACACTCTGCAGTAATATGGGAGCAGATCCAAAGGGCGAAGAGAGAGAGAGGTGACCTGCATGTCGTGTGGTTGGACCTTGCCAACGCATACGGGTCTGTCCCGAGTTGGCCCTGGACTTCTTCCATGTACCAGTCTGCATCAGAGCCCTGGTAGCCAAGTACTTTGGAGACCTCCAGTTGTGCTGCACTCATTAGGACTTCACAACAGGCTGGCAACAGCTGGAAGTAGGCATCACCATGGGATGTTCAATCTCGCCCATCCTGTTCGTTGCTGCCTTCGAGATCATCCTCATGGGGGCTAGGAAGATGGTCGGAGGAGAGAAACTGCCTTCCGGAAAGAGGCTCCCAGCAGTGAGAGGCTACATGGATGATCTCACCACCATATTTCAGACAGCAGCATGTACAACAAGACTGATGAAGAGGATCGACGAGCTTGTGGGCTGGGCGAGGATGAAGATCAAACCCCCCCCCCCCCCCCCCCAATTCCAGTAGTCTGTCTATCAGGAAAGGAGTCAGAAGTGACAACACCATCTTTGTCGCAGGCGGTGAGAACATCCCATTGCTGAGGGATCAACCCCTTTGTAGCCTGGGTCGCACCTACACAGCAGAGCTCTCTGACAGGCAGATGGCGGAGACGGTGAGGAAGCAGCTCGCAGATGGCCTGGCCAAGATCAACCAAAGCCAACTCCCTGGGAAGTACAAGGTATGGTGTTATCAGTTCATTCTGTACCAAAGGGTGATGTGGCCACTGAAGATGAGCGAAATCCTCCCCTCAGTGGTAAGCAAGATGGACTGGCTGGCAAACTCCTTCATCAGAAAGTGGCTGGGACTTTCAAAGGTGCCTCTCAGACATAGACCTCTTTGGTAGGAACTCGCTTCAACTACCACTGCGATCCATCAGCCTGGGATACAAGCAAGAGAAGGCTCGGCTGGTGCTGGAGCTGAGGGAATCCACTGACCAGCTGGTGAGAGCAGCGGGCACCCAGATAAGAACAGGCAGAAAGTGGAAAGCCCAAGAAGAGGTCGACACCGCAATCTGCAGGCTGAAGCACCGTTAAGTGGTCGGCAGAGTTCAGGAAGGCCGTGCAGTCCTTGGGAGTGGCAAGGCTCCCTTTTTCTAGTCAAAGGCTTCCGAAAAAGACCGGAGAGCCATTGTGGTGCCAGAAGTGGCAAGAACTGAGCAGGAACGCCCAAACATCAAAGCAAAGTCATTGGAAATCGTGGGAAGGTCTCAGAGACAGGTCTATGTCCTGGTCGGACCTGTGGAAGATCCCCCAAGCCAGGTTCAGCTTCCTGATCAGAGCAACGTACGACACCTTGCCTTGTCCCCGAAACCTCCACCGATTGTTTGGTGCCGAAAAGACCTGTCCCCACTGCAACACCATCAATGCAAGCCTCCAGCACATCCTGTCAGGCTGCATGACAGCGTTGTCGCAAGGCCGCTACAGATGGTGACACGACCAAGTCTTGAGGAAGCTGGCAGAGGTGTCAGAGACCTGCAGAAAGGAGGCGAATAGCAGACCTTCCGCTCCAGCCAGACATCCAATCCAGTTTGCGAGGGCGCAAACCCCCCTGCCAGAGATCTACCGCGAGACACGTCTCAACCAGGAAATGAGTGGAGCATGAGGGACGACCTGGGGAACAGCTCCAGTTCCCCAGGGAGATCGTCGAAACATCGCTACGGCCAGACCTGGTCTTCTGGTCAGAGGCTTGCAAGACGGTTCTTCTGGTCGAGCTCACTGTCCCATGGGAGGGAGGGTTGGAGGCTGCTTATGAGCGGAAGCGAGCCAAGTACTCTGACCTGGCAGCAGAGTGCAGGGAGACTGGCTGAGAAGCTGTCATCTGCCCTGTGGAAGTGGGGTGTAGGGGCTTCGTTGGTTCCTCAACTGCCCGCCTTCTTCGAGACATTGGATGCACAGGAGCTGGGCATCGGAAAGCCATGAAAGAGATGTTAGAAGAGGCGGACAAAGGCAGCTTCTGGCTGTGGCTAAGGAGGAAAAATAAGAGTTGGGGTGCAAACACCTAGGGCAGGGGTGCCCATTACGTCGATCGCGAGCTACCAGTCGACCGCGGGGGGTGTGTCAGTCGATCTCCAGCCAGGCTTTTAAAAAAAATAGACCTAAAAATGAGTGATCATCAATCTTCACCAAGACGTCACTTAAATGACATTCACGGTACCGGAGGGTCTTGTGAGATGACGCTGGCTGCTGCAAGATCATTATTATGAAAATATGACCGAGAGGAAGGCGAGAAACACTTTTTATTTCAACAGACTCTCGCGCCGTACCTTCCGTCAAAACTCTAAAGGCCATCCATCCATCCATCCATCATCTTCCGCTTATCCGAGGTCGGGTCGCGGGGGCAGCAGCCTAAGCAGGGAAGCCCAGACTTCCCTATCTCCAGCCACTTCGTCTAGCTCTTCCCGGGGGATCCCGAGGCGTTCCCAGGCCAGCCGGGAGACATAGTCTTCCCAACGTGTCCTGGGTCTTCCCCGTGGCCTCCTACCAGCTGGACGTGCCCTAAAGACCTCCCTAGGGAGGCGTTTGGGTGGCATCCTGACCAGATGTCCGAACCACCTCATCTGGCTCCTCTCCATGTGGAGGAGCAGCGGCTTTACGTTGAGTTCCTCCCGGATGGCAGAGCTTCTCACCCTATCTCTAAGGGAGAGACCCGCCACCCGGCGGAGGAAACTCATTTCGGCCGCTTGTACCCGTGATCTTATCCTTTCGGTCATGACTGCACATTTCCTATCTTCACAATAAAAGCCCTGCTTCATGCTGCCTGCGCTAACTAAATACAGAGTCTCGGAAAACTGGCGTGCACAAGCGATCCCTCAGAAAGCTGGCGTGCACAAGTGATGTGCACGCCAGCTTTCCGAGACTCTTATTTTGTTAGCGGAGGCCGCATGAAGCAGGGCTTTTATTGTGAAGATAGGAAATGCGCAGTCGGCCTTTAGAGTTTTGACGGAAGGGACGGCGCGAAAGTCTGTTGAAATAAAAAGTGTTTCTGGCCTTCCTCTCTGTCATTTTTTCATAATAATGAACTGGCAGCAGCCAGCGTCATCTCACAAGACCCTCGGGTGCCGTGAATGTCAATCAAGCAAGCTACGGAATTTGCCGCCAATGTTTTTCTTGTAAAGTGTATGGAAGCTGGATGAATTAGATGCCAAAAACCAACCACTTTCATGTGGTATTGTACAGAAAGGACAACTTTTTTTCTCCTCCATTTGAAAATGTGGGCGTTATCATCATTACTGTCTGATTCCAATCAATGCAAGTCATCAGAATCAGGTAATACACCAACTTATATTCTTGTCTTTGTGAAAGAAAGACATCTATATGTGTTACACATGCTTGTATTATCATTAAACACATTTAACTTGTTTACAAAAATGTCTCTTTCATAAATAAATAAATATAAATGATATATATAAATGAGGTAGATCCCCTCGAGTTGGTCAATTGAAAAGTAGCTCGCCTGCAGAAAAAGTGTGGGCACCCCTGACCTAGGGCATCAGCAGGGGGTGGCAGGGAGACATCCCTGCCATCGCTCCGCCACCATGAGATGTTCTGGGGTTAAAGGAGCGAAACGTTGATGAATGGTGGTCCCCAGCTGGTGACCCGTTAATGTCCACTGAGGTGTTCGGTGGGGTGTAACAGCACACCCGTCAAAAGGCACCGGAGGAGGTGTGTCAGCCAGCAATGCCCAGCAGGAATTCCATCACCTGTATCTTAATATCTGTTCATATTGTTATTTACACATTTATTTAGACATTTACTTATTTGTGTCCCTTTAATTACCAGTTTTTGTTTATTCACATATTTATTTATTCATTTATTAATTGTGAAACATATTTATATAGCGCTTTTCTCTAGTGACTCAAAGCGCTTTACATAGTGAAACCCAATATCTAAGTTACATTTAAACCAGTGTGGGTTGTACTGGGAGCAGGTGGGTAAAGTGTCTTGCCCAAAGACACAACGGCAGTGACTAGGATGGCGGAAGCGGGAATCGAACCTGCAACCCTCAAATTGCTGGCACGGCCGCTCTACCAACCGAGCTATGCCGCCTCGTTCTTTTATTTTGTTTACATAAATACTGGAATAAATAAATGTGTGAATAAATCAATAACTGGTGAGTAAATAAGTGTGATTAAATATAATAATTGAATATCTTAAATATATTTGTACATATATTGATTTCCACATTTATTTAGACATTCACTTATTCATGTCCCTATTTATAAGTTTTAATTTATTCACACAAATATTAATTATTCTTTTATTTCAGGTATAAATAAATAGTGGAATATATAAATGTGTGAATATATCAATAAATTGTAAATGAATAAATACAAAATATAATTGTCTTAAATGTATTTGTACAGGTATTTATTTCCACATGAATTAATGTGTACATTTTTTTCTATTTCTGCTTTTATTTAGTTATTTACTTATGTCCTTTTTAATTATCAGTTTTTATTTATTCAATATTTAATTGTTTGATTTTAATTATAAATACTGGAATAACTAAATGCGGGAGTAAATCAATAACTGTTAATTAAATGGTGTATCTCTACATGTATTCATTTTTTTCGTCCATTTATTTGTACATGTATTAATTTCCACATTTATTTATTCGTGTCCCTTTTATATATCAGTTTTTATTTATTCACACATTGAATGATTTATTCATTCTTTAATTTATTGATACTTTTGTCAGGTGTCGTCCTCCAGGTGTGCTTGAAGTCACCGGGCTTTGGCGCCCTCTAGCGTTCTTACGCTCTCACTACTTCAGCTGACAAAACAGGGACGCCAAGTCTTTACACAAACTCACGATTCAATTCTGATTCAGAGCCAATTCTACATTTTAAACCAATTCTCCAAAATGTTCTTTTCAAAGACGTCAGTGCCGAGATGGCTGTCATATATGGCGTTACTCAGCTCACAGGACAATACCGGAACCATTGTAAGGGGAACTTAAGGGCGGGGGACCACAGGATATGACGACATGTGTTGCGTATTGGACGCCCGGAAGTGGAAGAAGTAAGAGCGGGAATAAAAGGCAGAAAAAGACAATATAATTTCTTGGTGTTTTTAAGTTTAAAGTGCATTAATTAACTTAGGAGTGACAACGATGGCCTGAATTGGGTTTTTAAATAATAATGAAAATAAAAATATGTTAAATACAGTCGGTTCATTTTGTCATTGAGTACAGACGACCGTTTTCTTCACATTTTTAACAGTAAAGTCACCTATTTTAATAGCGATGCAACCAATTTTATGGACTTGGCTCTTTGGGATGTTAAGTTCCTGTCATAAACTGTATTACATGAATTGATTAACGTGGACCCCAACTTTAACAAGTTCCCACTCCCCTTTGAGACAATCTTGACATCCACATGTAATATTTACAATGTCGGTGTAAATATATATATTTATTTTGTATTTTGTGTCATTCTTAATTTGCATGGCTCAAAATAAACCATTCATTCATTCAAAACTTATTGGGGTGTTACCATTTAGTGGTCAATTGTACGGAATATGTACTGTACTGTGCAATCTACTAATAAAAGTATCAATCAATCCATCAATATATAGTATATGCCTTCAGCTCTTATTTTGAAGGCGCGAAGAGTGGAAGTGCTGACACCCCAATACGTTTTTCAACTTGTTTAAGTCGGGGTCCACGTTAATCAATTCATGGTACAAATATATACTATCAGCATAATGCAGTCATCACACAGGTTAATCATCATAGTATATACATTGAATTATTGACATTATTTACAATGATTTACATTATTTACAATCCAGGGGGTGGGATGAGGAGCTTTGGTTGATATCAGTACTTCAGTCATCAACAATTGCATCAACAGAGAAATGTGGACATTGAAACAGTGTAGGTCTTATTTAGTAGGATATGTACAGCCAGCAGATAGCATAAGAACAAGTATATACATTAGAAGTACAGTTTCTCTTGTTTTGAGGAAATAACGTTAGAAGGATTGTTACAACGTGTAAATGGAACAAAACAAACAACATGTTTACTTGACCCACTTCCTGGGAAACTGATCAAGGAGCTCTTTGTATTATTCGGTCCATCAGTGCTAAATATTATAAACTTATCACTTTCCTCGGGCACTGTTCCCCTAGCATTCAAAAAAGCGGTTATTCATCCTCTTCTTAAAAGACCTAACCTCGATCCTGACCTCATGGTAAACTACCAACCGGTGTCTCACCTTCCCTTTATTTCAAAAATCCTCGAAAAAATTGTTGCGGAGCAGTTAAATGAACACTTAGCGTCTAACAATCCATGTGAAACCTTTCAATCCGGTTTCAGGGCAAATCACTCCACTGAGACAGCCCTCGCAAAAATGACTAATGATCTATTGCTAACGATGGATTCTGATGCGTCATCTATGTTGCTGCTCCTCGATCTTAGCGCTGCTTTCGATACCGTCGATCATAATATTTTATTAGAACGTATCAAAACACGAATTGGTATGTCAGACTTAGCCCTGTCTTGGTTTAACTCTTATCTTACTGATAGGATGCAGTGCGTCTCCCATAACAATGTGACCTCGGACTATGTTAAGGTAACGTGTGGAGTTCCCCAGGGTTCGGTCCTTGGCCCTGTACTCTTCAGCATCTACATGCTGCCGCTAGGTGACATCATACGCAAATACGGTGTTAGCTTTCACTGTTATGCTGATGACACCCAACTCTACATGCCCCTAAAGCTGACCAACACGCCGGATTGTAGTCAGCTGGAGGCGTGTCTTAATGAAATTAAACAATGGATGTCCGCTAACTTTTTGCAACTCAACGCCAAAAAAACGGAAATGCTGATTATCGGTCCTGCTAGACACTGACCTCTATATAATGATACAACTTTAACATTTGACACCCAAACAATTAAACAAGGCGACACGGTAAAGAATCTGGGTGTTATCTTGATTGAACTTTCACAGTATCATGTTAGACCCGCTCGACATCCATTGCTTTCCTCCTCTCCAAGGTTCTCATAGTCATCATTGTCACCGACGTCCCACTGGGTGTGAGTTTTCCTTGCCCTTATGTGGGCCTACCGAGGATGTCGTAGTGGTTTGTGCAGCCCTTTGAGACACTAGTGATTTAGGGCTATATAAGTAAACATTGATTGATTGATTGATTAATTATTTACATTAGGTTATTTATAATCCGGGGAGATGGGATGTGAATGGAGGAGGGTATTAGTAAAGTGTTGAAGTTGCCTGGAGGTGTTGTTTTAGAGCAGTTTTGAAGGAATATAGAGATGCACTTACTTTTACACCTGTTGGGAGTGCATTCCACTTTGATGTGGCTTAGAAAGAGAATGAGTTAAGACCTTTGTTAGATCGAAATCTGGGTTTAACGTGGTTTGTGGAGCTCCCCCTGGTGTTGTGGTTATGGCGGTCATTTACGTTAAGGAAGTAGTTCGACATGTACTTGGGTATCAAGGAGGTGTAGCGGATTTTATAGACCAGGCTCAGTGCAAGTTGTTTTACTCTGTCCTCCACCCTGAGCCAGCCCACTTTGGAGAAGTGGGTTGGAGTAAGGTGTGATCTGGGGTGGAGGTCTAAAAGTAACCGGACTAGCTTGTTCTGGGATGTTTGGAGTCTAGATTTGAGGGTTTCGGAGGTGCTGGGGTTAGGGATAGGGTTTTGAAGGAGGATAGAGATTGCACTTACTTTTACACCTGTTGGGGGTGCATTCCACATTGATGTGGCATAGAAAGAGAATGAGTTAAGACCTTTGTTAGATGGGAATCTGGGTTTAACGTGGTTTGTGGAGCTCCCCCTGGTGTTGTGGTTAGTTATGGTTGTTGAAAACAAACGTGTACAAATGATGTTTAATATGTAACCGAGGGTTGATATACGTCGCCTATACTGTAGAAAACTACCAAATAACCACCACAAAGGCTCCAGTTTTACACGAGGACCACTTAGTTGATTTCCTTTGTTTTGAAAACACTGCTCAACTACATCAATCAATCAATCAATCAATGTTTATTTATATAGCCCCAAATCACAGATGTCTCAAAGGACTGCACAAATCATTACGACTACAACATCCTCGGAAGAACCCACAAAAGGGCAAGGAAAACTCACACCCAGTGGGCAGGGAGAATTCACATCCAGTGGGACGCCAGTGACAATGCTGACTATGAGAAACCTTGGCGAGGACCTCAGATGTGGGCAACCCCCCCCTCTAGGGGGCCGAAAGCAATGGATGTCGAGCGGGTCTAACATGATACTGTGAAAGTTCAATCCATAGTGGCTCCAACACAGCCGCGAGAGTTCAGTTCAAAGCGGATCCAAGACAGCAGCGAGAGTCCCGTCCACAGGAAACCATCTCAAGCGGAGGCGGATCAGTAGAGATGTCTCCAACCGATACACAGGCGAGCGGTCCATCCTGGGTCTCGACTCTGGACAGCCAGTACTTCATCCATGGTCATCGGACCGGACATCGTGTCACCACTTCCGCTGTTACCGCCTTCAAAATAAGAGCTCAAGGCATATACTTTATAACAGAACCTTAATGTAACCTATTTTATGGACGAGCCTCTTTAGGGCTTTAAATTCTGTTATACAGTATATGCCTTGAGTTCTTATTTTGAAGGCGCTAAGAGTGGAAGTGGTGACACGGTTTGGTGGAGCAGAAGTTTTGAAAAGAAAGGTCGTCGTGTAAAACTGGAGCGTCAGTGTTTATTGTGTCATTTTATACAGTAGAGTTGGCAAGTCAGCAGTGAGTTGCAGAGCACACTCCAGGCCTGAAGGGGCAACAGTGAGCATCTCCACCTGCTTCCACCCAGATTGGCTTGATTGAGTTCACCTGTTCACCTGTTCACCTGCACACCTGTTCACAACGTCTGAGCTTCAGTCAGTCAGCTTGTCAACATGCTGCTAAGAGGAAGGAAGACAGCTCCTGTGTGGACTCGGAAGACACAACTGGTGAGAAAAGCAAAGCAAAGAAGTGTTTGTTGTCTTCTTTGGATTGACTGGAATGTTGACAGAAAATCATTTCACTGGTTTAAATGTTTCAAGGACATCATTTGACTGATTTTTACTAAATTGATTAAGTTGACAAAGTGAATTCCAAAAAGTTATCAGTGATGTTTAAGTTTATTCTTGGATTGTTTAAATTTAATTTCAATCATCCATCCATTTTCTACTGCTTATTCCCTTTTGGGGTCGCGGGGGGCGCTGGCGCCTATCTCAGCTGCAATCGGGCGGAAGGCGGGGTACACCCTGGACAAGTCGCCACCTCATCGCAGGGCCAACACAGACAACATTCACACTCACATTCACACACAATCAACCTATCCCCAGGTGCATGTCTTTGGAAGTGGGAGGGGCCTATCCCCAGGTGCATGTCTTTGGAGGTGGGAGGGGCCTATCCCCAGGTGCATGTGTTTGGAGGTGGGAGGAAGCCGGAGTACCCGGAGGGAACCCACGCATTCACGGGGAGAACATGCAAACTCCACACAGAAAGATCCCGAGCCTGGATTTGAACCCAGGACTGCAGGAACTTCGTATTGTGAGGCAGACGCACTAACCCCTCTGCCACCGTGAAGCCCCTAATTTCAATCATAGCTCGGTTGGTAGAGTGGCCGTGCCAGCAACTTGAGGGTTGCAGGTTCGATTCCCGCTTCCGCCATCCTAGTCACTGCCGTTGTGTCCTTGGGCAAGACACTTGACCCACCTGCTCCCAGTGCCACCCACACTGGTTTAAATGTCACTTAGATATTGGGTTTCACTATGTAAAGCGCTTTGAGTCACTCGAGAAAAGCGCTATATAAATATAATTCACATTATTGGAAATGTTTAAGTTTATTCTTAAACCTAGTCCCTATCATCCATCCATTTTCTACCGCTTATTCCCTTTTGGGGTTGCGGGGGGCGCTGGCGCCTATCTCAGCTACCATTGGGTGGAAGGCGGGGTACACCCTGGACAAGTCGCCACCTCATCGCAGGGCCAACACAGATAGACACAGACAACATTCACACTCATATCAGTGGAAATTAATTTGGGTTGAATTGATTTAAAAGGAAAGCAAAGCATGTGTTATGAAGTATGTTTAAGAAACTGTGTTCTTTTTTCTGTTTGATTAAGACGATCAACCTAATCAACTACCACCAATTATTCAACTAATCGGCTACTCAACTATCCACTCAACTATTCTACTATCTAACTAGCGACTATTCATCCATTTATTAACACAGATAACCCAGTTTATTTGACTGCTTCCTTCCATCCATCCATCTTCTTCCGCTTATCCGAGGTCGGGTCGCGGGGGTAGCAGCCTAAGCAGGGAAGCCCAGACTTCCCTCTCCCCAGCCACTTCGTCTAGCTCTTCCCGGGGGATCCCGAGGCGTTCCCAGGCCAGCCGGGAGACATAGTCTTCCCAACGTGTCCTGGGTCTTCCCCGTGGCCTCCTACCGGTTGGACGTGCCCTAAACACCTCCCTAGGGAGGCGTTCAGGTGGCATCCTGACCAGATGTCCGAACCACCTCCAATCAAACATCAATAAATGACAAGGAAAGAGGATTGAGTTGTCTCTTTCTGTCCTTCTTGAGTCCCACTGGCCTTTCAAGTTTGGGCACAGCTGTAAAAAAACCTGAAGAACTTGACAATATCAGTGGTTCTCAAATGTGGGGGGGGGGGGGGGGGGGGTGTACCCCTGGGGGTACTTGAAGGTTTGCCAAGGGGTGCGTGAAATTTAAAAAAATAGCAACAATTCAAAAGTCCTCTATGAATATATTTATTGAATAATACTTCAACAAATGATGAATGTAAGTTCATAAACTGTGAAAAGAAATACAACGATGCAATATTCAGTGTTGACAGCTAGATTTTTTGTGGACATGTTCCATAAATATTGATGTTAAAGATTTCTTTTTTTGTGAAGAAATGTTTAGAATGAAGTTGATGAATCCAGATGGATCTCTATTACAATCCCCAAAGAGGGCACTTTAAGTTGATGATTACTTCTATGTGGATTCAGGAGGAACAGTGTGGTTTTGGTCCTGGTCGTGGAACTGTGGACCAGCTCTATACTCTCCGCAGGGTTCTTGAGGGTGCATGGGAGTTTGCCCAACCAGTCTACATGTGCTTTGTGGACCTGGAGAAGGCATTGGACCGTGTCCCTCGGGAAGTCCTGTGGGGAGTGCTCAGAGAGTATGGGGTACCGGACTGTCTAATTGTGGCGGTCCGCTCCCTGTATGATCAGTGTCAGAGCTTGGTCCGCATTGCCGGCAGTAAGTCGAACACATTTCCAGTGAGGGTTGGACTCCGCCAAGGCTGTCCTTTGTCACCCATTCTGTTCATAACTTTTATGGACAGAATTTCTAGAAGCAGCAAAGGCGTTGAGGGGTTCCGGTTTGGTGGGTGCAGGATTAGGTCTCTGCTTTTTGCAGATGATGTGGTCCTGATGGCTTCATCTGGCCGGGATCTTCAGCTCTCACTGGAGTGTGAAGCGACCGGAATGAGAATCAGCACCTCCAAGTCCGAGTTCATGGTTCTCGCCCGGAAAAGGGTGGAATGCCATCTCCGGGTTGGGGAGGAGACCCTGCCCCAAGTGGAGGAGTTCAAGTACCTAGGAGTCTTGTTCACGAGTGGGGGAAGAGTGGATCGTGAGATCGACAGGCGGATCGGTGCGGCGTCTTCAGTAATGCGGACGTTGTACCGATCCGTTGTGGTGAAGAAGGAGCTGAGCCGGAAGGCAAAGCTCTCAATTTACCGGTCGATCTACGTTCCCATCCTCACCTATGGTCATGAGCTTTGGGTTATGACTGAAAGGACAAGATCACGGGTACAAGCGGTCCAAATGAGTTTGGGTCTCTCCCTTAGAGATAGGGTGAGAAGCTCTGCCATCCGGGAGGAACTCAAAGTAAAGCCGCTGCTCCTCCACATGGAGAGGAGCCAGATGAGGTGGTTCGGGCATCTGGTCAGGATGCCACCTGAACGCCTCCCTAGGGAGGTGTTTAGGGCACGTCCAACCGGTAGGAGGCCATGGGGAAGACCCAGGACACGTTGGGAAGACTACGTCTCCTGGCTGGCCTGGGAAGGCCTCGGGATCCCCCGGCAAGAGCTAGACGAAGTGGCTGGGGAGAGGGAAGTCTGGGTTTCCCTGCTTAGGCTGTTGCCCCCGCGACCCGACCTCGGATAAGCGGGAGATGATGGATGGATGGATGGAGAAATCTGCATTTATAATTGAATCACTTGTTTATTTTTCAACAAGTTTTTAGTTATTTTTATATCTTTTTCCCCAAATAGTTGAAGAAAGACCACTACAAATGAGCAATATTTTGCACTGTTATACAATTGAATAAATCAGAAACTGATGACATAGTGCTGTATTTTACTTCTTTATCTCTTTTTTCAAGCAAAAATGCTTTGCTGTGATTAGGGGGAACTTGAATTAAAAACATGTTGACAGGGGGTACATCACTGAAAAAAGCTTGAGAACCACTGTTGTAGGCGACCATCACTTACATGATCCCACCTTCTATATTGCATAAAAATGCACAATAACGAACACGGAGGCTCCAGTTTTACACGAGGACAACTTTATTTATTTTGTTGTTCAAAACTCCGCTCCACTGCAACGTGTCACCACTTCCGCTCTCAGCTCCTTCAAAATAAGGGCTCAGGGCAAATACTTTAATACAGTTCATAACGGGAATTTAACATCCCAAAGAGGCAAGTCCATAAAAATAGGTTACAGCAACATTTTCTAAATTCACGGTAAAGCTTTACAATCATGAAAATAAAGCAAGTGTTTTTTGACATATTTTATGGCTCACAATTGAAAGATGATCCTGGTTTAAACGTAATCGTTCAGCAAGTTGACTTCCTGCACAGCAGGCTTTTGAACACAAGCAATGATAAACACAATAAATAATCGGAATAGTGACGTTCAAAATGTAAAAGACTCCATAAATGCAGAAATGCAAACGACTCTGTAAATGTTTAGTGTGTGTGAAATTAGTTTTTAGGCCATCTTGAACAAAACATGACAATGCTGGGTAATAACAACAACAACAATAATAATACCAAGAGTGTAGTGAATATGATCAACTTTAGCAGGTTTAGTGTTGAAAAATTAATCAAATGGAATTCCAAAAAAACAATCATCCTTATTGTAATCGCTATTAATCAGCCACTAAATAGGAATTATTTATTATAAATCCAGTGTTGTATTTCCAACATTATGCAGCCCTCTTCTCGGTATGAAAGAACACTTTAGTTTAACATAGTTGGGATTCTCTAAGTGGTGCACAGGCTCCATCTAGTGGCGCGTCAAAGAATGACTTAAGTGCAGCGTTTCATATTCTTATATTCAAACACAGTGTTACTGTTCAAGCTAGAGGCGGGGAAATAAAACATTTTAAATTGGGTTGCAATTCTGACATGGACGATTATACAAATCAATTAGTAAACAATCAATGTTTTTATCGTACATAAGTCATGCAGACAGTTGTAAAAGGTGTCTGACTGCAACTAGTCGCCTCACCAAAGATCCCACCAGCTGCTTTATTTTATGGCACTTGTGCTCCAGTTTTGTAGACTTTGCATTAACTTAATAAATGTGGGAATTAAATGAACTGTTTCTTTTAACAAATGCACTATTTTTAAAGTTGCAATTAACAAACACTTATTCAGTAAAAGAAAAGTAAAACTGCATCAACATACAGTTCAGGCCAAAAGTTTGAACACACCTTCTCCTCATTCAATGTGTTTTCATGACTATTTACATTGTAGATAGTCACATCAAAACTATGATTGAACATGTGGAGTTATGTACTTAACAAAAAAAAAAAAGGTGTAATAACTGAAAGCATGTTTTATATTTTAGTTTCATCAAAATAGCCACGCTTTGCACATTGGCGTTCTCCTGATGAGCTTCAACAGGTAGTCACCTGAAATGGTTTTCACTTCACAGGTGTGCTTGAAGCTCATGGAGAGAATGCCAAGAGTGTGCAAAGCAGTAATCGGAGCAAAGGGTGGTTATTTTGAAGAAAGTAGAATATAAAACATGTTTTCCGGTATTTCACCTTTTTAACTCCACGTGCTCATTCATAGTTTTGATGTGACAATGTACAATAGTCATGAAAATAAAGAAAAGGCATTTAATGTGGAGAGGGTGTCCAAACCTTAGGCCTGTACTGTAAATAAATCAAAGCTGCATAAATGATGCAAAGATTCCCACCTCTCGTTCAAACTGTGGCCAAAGAAATAAACGTGTTTGTTAAACCCCTGCCTCGTTTTTAATGACTGCCTAGGCCTGCTACGCTACTGCATTTTACATGTGGGTCATCATGGTGGTGCCAAGTGTTTTCTGAGGTGAGAAAACAAGACTGCAATGGAGGCTGAGCCAATCAGAGGCCGCCACGCTGAGGCGTGCACTGTGATTGGTTTAGTGTCGTCGGGGGGGCCATCACTGCTGTAGTCTTGATGTTTTTAGTCCACATAGCCATCTTTATGCCTCAACAAGTAATACCGAAATCTGCCAGGACCATCACAAACACATTTTGGTTATTTTTGTGCGGTTTTCTAGCCCTCCTCTGTGGCAAGGTCAGCGTCAGCGTCAGACGGCAGTCGTGCGGTCAGGAAAGGCTTGAAGAAGAAGTCGAAGCCAAACTGCAGCGAGCTGCGAGCGGCGCGCCGCCAGTCGTGTTCGATCTTGTACTGGCGGCGGTGGGGCAGGTGGGCGTCGCCGCAGGACAGGCAGCGGATGGCTTTGAGTTCGAAGACGGGCCACTTGGAGCCCAGACGGCCTTCCAGGACGGTGCTGAACTCGGCCACGCTGCCCGTGTTCAAGTGCAGGAGCAGCGACTTGAACTCGTTGCTGGCGTGCAGCACGATGTCCTTGGTGGCGTCCTCGTCCTCCACCAGCGTGCCGTCCCTGCTCTTCCTCTCCAGCGGCATGCCCACGGTGACCTCGAACTTGTAGCGGTCGAAGCGCTTGACGTGGCAGTCGTGCTTGGCAAGCGCTTTGAGTCGGCACAGGGGGTCGTGCGGGGGGAACGGCCGAGGCCCCGCCGAGGTGGGATTCCCGCAGGCGGGATACGGCTGGCCGTAGAGACAGCGCATCCAGTCGCCTACGAGCGCGGGCAGCAGGTTGATGGCCGCCTGCGCCCCGTTCTCGATGTCGGTCACGCGCACGTACTTGAAGCGCCCCGTCCAGGTGACGCGGTGCCCCTCCAGGTGCGAGCAGGTGATCTGGGTTTGCGCCATGTTGGACTCTTTCCACGCCGCGGGCCCGCAGAGGGCGCTGTACTGCGGCCAGGTGAGGGTGGAGTTGTAGACCTTCATGCCCTCGGACCTGTACACGTACATCCAGCAGAAGAGGACCACGGCGCTGAGCCACACCAGGATGAGTTTCACCACGCTGCTCCTGGACAGCGAGCGGAAGACCACGATGGGGTTCAAGCTGAAGCGCGTCCAAAGCCTCAAAACCACGGGCACCGAGCAGACGGTCAGCGTCACAACCATCTTGGTGATCTCCAAGGCCAGGAACCAGTGCAGGAGTTGCAGGACCAGCACGGCGGCCAGGCCTAAGGAGAGAACAGGAAGGGCGAACAGGAAGAGGAGGTAGCCGGCGCAGGTGCGTATGAGGCCGATGGCGGTGGCGTGATTGAGGAACACCAGGCAGAGCTCGCACCAGGTGAAGCAGACCAGGTAAGGCACGAGACACAGGTAGGTCCCCTTGAAGCCTCTCAGCTGGGCCATGCGGAACAGAAGGTAGACCAGGTGGGCGTAGAGGACGCACGGCACGCCCACGTTCAACGCTAAGGCCTCGCCCACAGGCACCGACACAAACGTCCTGCCCAAGACCCTCAGGGGCCACAGGGCGTCCGGCAGCAGGTGAGCCAGGGAGCACGCCCCCGAAAGAACATGGCTGAGCACAGCTCGGCGGGCCAACAGCTTGGCGGAGGCGTGGAGGCTGAGGAAGGCGGTGACCGTGAAGAAGAACGCCACCGCCGCCATTTCCGAACACGGGATCCACGACTTGTCCGCCACGGGGAAGGAGAACACCACGAAGACCGCGGACAGCAAGAAGTACCTGAGGAAAGGTGTGTGCAAGTGGAAATACAATTCATGGATTATTTTAATACTTCACTTCTTCAGAGCATCGACATGACACAGTTGCACATAATATACACTCAAATATCAATGTTTTAAAGACATTCACTATCATAAAAAATATTAAAAATATTTTAAGATATTTTAATAATTATAAAAATGATACATATTTAAAGATGCATAAAAACAATCCGAAAAAATATTAAACCTTTTTAAGCTATACTAATAATTATAAAAATATAATCCGCAAATCACACTTTTTTTAAGAATAATAAAACCTTTTTAAGCAATAATTATAAAAATAAGTACACATTTTTAAACTACAATTATAATTAAAAAAGCAATAAAAAAAATGTTAAGATATACTAATGAAAATTATTAAAAATACCATCCACAAACAAAAATCATACCTTTTTAAGAACAATCAAACCTTTTTTTAAGCTGTATTAAATTACAAAAATAATTACATTTTAAACTACAATGCTAATTAAAACAATAAAAATAATTTAAAATATACTAATGAAAATGATAAAAAAAATATCATCCACAAACAAAAATCCAACATTTTTAAAAACAATCCAACCTTTTTCAAGCTATATTAATTATAAAAGTTATTACACATTTTTAAGCTATAGTGATATTTATATAAAAAACATGTTAAGATTTTCCAAATTAAAATAATACACGCTTAAAGGTATAATTTTAAAAACAGTTATGCTTTTTTTTGTTGTTAATTGACCACATTTAATAGTTTTTAGAGGGGTTTCATTTTTTCCTGAATTTTGTAGGTTCACTAAATATGGTTAAATATAAATTGTAAAAATCAAATGGAAAACATATATATATATATATATAATTTTTTAAATAATAGATTTCTATTATTTCAAACACACCGATTATGTGAGGGTTCAGATTTTGCATTTCAATGATTACCCTATGAATGGTTGGATTCAAATAACTAATTAAGATTCAATAAAAGATGTTTATTTAAAAGAAATGTGCGGATTATCACCATGATTAATTTTGGGAGGATACCTTCTCATTGTAGGTCATGCATTTTAATATGATGTATAAAAAATGTTATTTAATAAGTACAACAAGGAGGAGTATACATACAATGTCTTCAGGATGTAATTTATACATATATATATATATATATATGTATATATACACAGTGGGGCAAAAAAGTATTTAGTCAGCTAGCAATTGTGCAAGTTCTCCCACTTAAAATGATGACCGAGGTCTGTAATTTTCATCATAGGTACACTTCAACTGTGAGAGACAGAATGGGAAAAACAAATCCAGGAATTCACATTGTAGGAATTTTAAAGAATTTATTTGTAAATGATGGTGGAAAATAAGTATTTGGTCAACCATTCAAAGCTCTCACTGATGGAAGGAGGTTTTGGCTCAAAATCTCACGATACATGGCCCCATTCATTCTTTCCTTAACACGGATCAATCGTCCTGTCCCCTTAGCAGAAAAACAGCCCCAAAGCATGATGTTTCCACCCCCATGCTTCACAGTAGGTGTGGTGTTCTTGGGATGCAACTAAGTATTCTTCTTCCTCCAAACACGACGAGTTGAGTTTATACCAAAATGGATACATGGATGATACAGCAGAGGATTGGGAGAATGTCATGTGGTCAAATGAAACCAAAATAGAACTTTTTGGTATAAACTCAACTCGTCGTGTTTGGAGGAAGAAGAATACTGATTTGCATCCCAAGAACACCATTCCTACTGTCAAGCATAGGGGTGTAAACATCATGCTTTGGGGCTGTTTTTCTGCTAAGGGGACAGGACGATTGATCCGTGTTAAGGAAAGAATGAATGGGGCCATGTATCGTGAGATTTTGAGCCAAAACCTCCTTCCACCAGTGAGAGCTTTGAATGCTTGACCAAATACTTATTTTCCACCATAATTCACAAATACATTCTTTAAAATTCCTACAATGTGAATTCCTGGATTTTTTTTTCACATTCTGTCTCTCACAGTTGAAGTGTACCTATGATGAAAATTACAGACCTCTGTCATCATTTTAAGTGGGAGAACTTGCACAATCGCTGGCTGACTAAATACTTTTTTGCCCCACTGTGTGTGTGTGTGTGTGTGTGTGTGTGTGTGTGTGTGTGTGTGTATATATATATATATACATACATATATAAACTACAGTTAAAGAAATGATGAGTTGGTTTACTATTGTACACATACATGGATGAAACCCTTTAATTATATATTAAATATTATGTCAGATCATTAAGTATTGTTATTCATTATATCTGATTGAAGGGGCAGGACTTTAAGCTTTTGCCTCTCCTTGCATCTTTTCAAACATTCCCTTTTTTAATTTTATTTTAATATGTTTCTTCAGAGAGTATTCAATTGGAAAAGCTATTTTGTTGAATTGTGGACAGAGGGTATTTGTTTTTGGTTTATTGTGATCGAAATCAAACAGATGGACAAAAAGTACTAAGCATCAATCACCAAACCAGTGACACAAAATTACAACAAAATCATAAGAACGACAAAAACTTTTTGGCATTTACTATCCATCCATCCATTTCCTACCGCTTATTCCCTTTTGGGGTTAGGTGGGGGGGTGCTGGTGCCTATCTCAGCTACAATAGTAAATCCACCCATCCATCCATTTCCTACCGCTTATTCCCTTTTGGGGTTAGGTGGGGGGGTGCTGTGCCTATCTCAGCTACAATAGGGCAGAAGACGGTGTACACCCTGGACAAGTCGCCACCCCATCACAGGGCCGTGTTGTCTACGGTATAGCTCGGTTGGTAGAGTGGCCGTGCCAGCAACTTGAGGGTTGCAGGTTCGATTCCCGCTTCCGCCATCCTAGTCACTGCCGTTGTGTCCTTGGGCAAGACACTTTACCCACCTGCTCCCAGTGCCACCCACACTGGTTGAAATGTAACTTAGATATTGGGTTTCACTATGTAAAGCACTTTGAGTCACTAGAGAAAAGCGCTATATAAATATAATTCACTTCACTTCACAATAGTAAATCCTTCTTTGTAATAGTCCCGATATTAGATATAGCTCAATAGCTGGTTGCAACCAGGTAGTGCACTCAATTGCTGCACAATGTGATGAATCAACAATTAATTCCACACAATTATGTAATGTTGATTATTGTTGTTTTTATGTCCACAATGAGCTTTACTTACAAATAAGGCTCCAAGTGAGTCCAACCAAAGTTGGTCTCAGCCTGCTCCACATCCAGACCAGGTTCAAAGTGAGCCAGCAGGTCAGTCAGAGCTCGGAAGTTCTCCCAAGCTTTGGAATTCTGTGAGAAAAGACACTGTTAGATCTCCTCTTCTTGTCCATTGTGAGGCAAGTAGAAGATGGCTGACCTGGAATACCCGCAGTGTGCAGATGACCATGGAGAAGAAGGAGAGGTAGAAAACCAGCAGAGGGATGAGGAAGATGAAGAACTCAATGGTGAGGTTGGAGATGATGAAGAAGAAGAGGAGTGCGTTGACGTGATGCGTGGGGATGAGGGCGCTCAGCCACTGCATGCCAGCACGAGACGCCCAGTCGATCAGGTGCTCCTTGATCTCCAGGAGGGCGTGCAGGGGGAACTTCAGCAGCTGCTTCCAACATGGAGGAGTAAGGGAGTCATCATGAACTTCTCACTTCTTTGGAACCAAAACAAAACCCCCCCACAACATTTAAACCTTTTGATGTAAGGGCAGCTCGTCTGGATTCTTGACAACATCGTCGTCCTCGTCGTCTTCATCGCTGGTGGACACGGCCGCCATGGCGGGAGGCGGCGCTAGTCCCTGAGCGTACTTCTTTGTCATCTCTACAAATTCATCCATCCCAACATGGGAGACGGCTGCAAAGACAGGAACATCCGTTTTCCGTTCGGGCTCCAGTACTCTGGAATGCCCTCCCGGTAACAGTTCGAGATGCCACCTCAGTAGAAGCATTTAAGTCTCACCTTAAATGCTTCTACTGAGGTAGCATCTCGAACTGTTACCGGGAGGGCATTCCAGAGTTCGGTCCTTGGCCCTGCACTCTTCAGCATCTACATGCTGCCGCTAGGTGACATTATACGCAAATACGGTGTTAGCTTTCACTGTTATGCTGATGACACCCAACTCTACATGCCCCTAAAGCTGACCAACACGCCGGATTGTAGTCAGCTGGAGGCGTGTCTTAATGAAATTAAACAATGGATGTGCGCTAACTTTTTGCAACTTAATGCCAAAAAAACGGAAATGCTGATTATCGGTCCTGCTAGACACCGAACTCTATTTAATAATACAACTAACATTTGACAACCAAACAATTAAACAAGGCGACACGGTAAAGAATCTGGGTATTATCTTCGACCCAACTCTCTCCTTTGAGGCACACATTAAAAGCGTTACTAAAACGGCCTTCTTTCATCTCCGTAATATCGCTAAAATTCGCTCCATTCTGTCCACTAAAGACGCTGAGATCATTATCCATGCGTTTGTTACGTCTCGCCTCGACTACTGTAACGTATTATTTTCGGGTCTCCCCATGTCTAGCATTAAAAGATTACAGTTGGTACAAAATGTGGCTGCTAGACTTTTGACAAGAACAAGAAAGTTTGATCACATTACGCCTGTACTGTATATACCTTTATATACATACATATATACCTGTACTAGCTCACCTGCACTGGCTTCCTGTGCACTTAAGATGTGACTTTAAGGTTTTACTACTTATGTATAAAATACTACACGGTCTAGCTCCATCCTATCTTGCCGATTGTATTGTACCATATGTCCCGGCAAGAAATCTGCGTTCAAAGGACTCCGGCTTGTTAGTGATTCCCAAAGCCCAAAAAAAAGTCTGCGGGCTATAGAGCGTTTTCCGTTCGGGCTCCAGTACTCTGGAATGCCCTCCCGGTAACAGTTCGAGATGCCACCTCAGTAGAAGCATTTAAGTCTCACCTTAAAACTCATTTGTATACTCTAGCCTTTAAATAGACTCCCATTTTAGACCAGTTGATCTGCTGTTTCTTTTCTTTTTCTTCTATGTCCCACTCGCCCCTGTGGAGGGGGTCCGGTCCGATCCGGTGGCCATGTACTGCTTGCCTGTGTATCGGCTGGGGACATCTCTGCGCTGCTGATCCGCCTCCGCTTGGGATGGTTTCCTGCTGGCTCCGCTGTGAACGGGACTCTCGCTGCTGTGTTGGATCCGCTTTGGACTGGACTCTCGCGACTGTGTTGGATCCATTGTGGATTGAACTTTCACAGTATCATGTTAGACCCGCTCGACATCCATTGCTTTCCTCCTCTCTAAGGTTCTCATAGTCATTATTGTCACCGACGTCCCACTGGGTGTGAGTTTTCCTTGCCCTTATGTGGGCCTACCGAGGATGTCGTGGTGGTTTGTGCAGCCCTTTGAGACACTAGTGATTTAGGGCTTTATAAGTAAACATTGATTGATTGATTGATTGATTAAAACTCATTTGTATACTCTAGCCTTTAAATAGACTCCCTTTTTAGACCAGTTGATCTGCCGTTTCTTTTCTTTTTCTTCTATGTCCCACTCTCCCTTGTGGAGGGGGTCCGGTCCGATCCGGTGGCCATGTATTGCTCGCCTGTGTATCGGCTGGGGACATCTCTGCGCTGCTGATCCGCCTCCGCTTGGGATGGTTTCCTGCTGGCTCCGCTGTGAACGGGACTCTCGCTGCTGTGTTGGATCCACTTTGGACTGGACTCTCGCGACTGTTGGATCCATTATAGATTGAACTTTCACAGTATCATGTTAGACCCGCTCGACATCCATTGCTTTCCTCCTCTCCAAGGTTCTCATAGTCATCATTGTCACCGACGTCCCACTGGGTGTGAGTTTTCCTTGCCCTTATGTGGGCCTACCGAGGATGTCGTAGTGGTTTGTGCAGCCCTTTGAGACACTAGTGATTTAGGGCTATATAAGTAAACATTGATTGATTGATTGAACATCCGAGCATGCTTCCAAACATGGCGGCCATCTTTCACCATGAAGCACATCACTCCAACTACGGTGGATCTTGAATTACGAAGCCACTCCTTCTACCAATTTTTCAATTTACGAACCACCAACTGAAAGAAAATGTGCGCACCTAGCATGTGTCGTGTATGTACGCAGCGCAGCCATTTTGTGCCCGGCAGCACATCCATTGTGCGCAAGGTGATTGTTCTCCGGTGCTTATTCAGTCCTGTCGTTAGCTGCTGTGCTCATTGCTACGTTGTGTGCTTTTTCAGTGTTTTCTTGTCTTTTTATAGCATTTTCTCGTTTTGCTAGCTCAATACGAGTCCAAAGAAAGCAATGGCCAAGCGACGTGTGGATTGAAACATTCAGGAAGTATCTACTGCCCCTCCCTTGTACCAAAAAGATAAACAAATAAGGTTAAGTGCTTCACGGTGGCAGAGGGGTTAGTGCGTCTGCCTCACAATACGAAGTTCCTCCAGTTCTGGGTTCAAATCCAGGCTCGGGATTTTTCTGTGTGGAGTTTGCATGTTCTCCCCGTGAATGCGTGGGTTCCCTCCGGGTACTCCGGCTTCCTCCCACTTCCAAAGACATGCACTTGGGGATAGGTTGATTGGCAACACTAAATGGTCCCTAGTGTGTGAATGTGAGTGTGAATGTTGTCTGTCTATCTGTGTTGGCCCTGCGATGAGGTGGCGACTTGTCCAGGGTGTACCCTGCCTTCCGCCCGATTGTAGCTGAGATAGGCGCCAGCGCCCCCCGTGACCCCAAAAGGGAATAAGCGGTAGAAAATGGATGGATGGATGGATGTTAAAGTTGTATTATTAAATAGAGGTCGGTGTCTAGCAGGACCGATAATCAGCATTTCCGTTTTTTTGGGCGTTAAGTTGCAAAAAGTTAGCGGACATCCATTGTTTAATTTCATTAAGACACGCTTCCAACTGACTACAATCCGGCGTGTTGGTCAGCTTTGCTGTAAAGCTCAATACTGACGCAGATTTGAGTACTTTCGGCAGGCCTCGCGGTGGCTTTGCAGTATTTTCTGTTTTATACATTTATTTATATGTAATCTCCTTTCTGCTCTAAGCTGGAGGAGGAGGGGCAACAAATGAACAAGTGACCACATGGAAGGACTGACCATTTATCAATACAATAATGTTGTGTTTTCTTTCCCTCTGGCATTGAGTAATAGTAGATAATAGGGTTTAATGGCCTAGTCCTTCAGTGCAGCTGGATATGGTGCAATAATGTGTCAATATTGTCATAATCATGCTTCTCCTGTACGGCTACACAGCTTACCTTTTTATGGCCCATGGGTATTATCTTCGACCCAACTCTCTCCTTTGAGGCACACATTAAAAGCGTTACTAAAACGGCCTTCTTTCATCTCCGTAATATCGCTAAAATTCGCTCCATTCTGTCCACTAAAGACGCTGAGATCATTATCCATGCGTTTGTTACGTCTCGCCTCGACTACTGTAACGTATTATTTTCGGGTCTCCCCATGTCTAGCATTAAAAGATTACAGTTGGTACAAAATGGGGCTGCTAGACTTTTGACAAGAACAAGAAAGTTTGATCATATTACGCCTGTACTGGCTCACCTGCACTGGCTTCCTGTGCACTTAAGATGTGACTTTAAGGTTTTACTACTTACGTATAAAATACTAGACGGTCTAGCTCCATCCTATCTTGCCGATTGTATTGTACCATATGTCCCGGCAAGAAATCTGCGTTCAAAGGACTCCGGCTTATTAGTGATTCCCAAAGCCCAAAAAAAGTCTGCGGTCTATAGAGCATTTTCCGTTCGGGCTCCAGTACTCTGGAATGCCCTCCCGGTAAAAGTTCGAGATGCCACCTCAGTAGAAGCATTTAAGTCTCACCTTAAAACTCATTTGTATACTCTAGCCTTTAAATAGACTCCCTTTTTAGACCAGTTGATCTGCCGTTTCTTTTCTTTTTCTTCTATGTCCCACTCTCCCTTGTGGAGGGGGTCCGGTCCGATGACCATGGATGAAGTACTGGCTGTCCAGAGTCGAGACCCAGGATGGATCGCTCTTCGGGACCCAGGATGGACCGCTCGCCTGTATCGGTTGGGGACATCTCTACGCTGCTGATCCGCTTGAGATGGTTTCCTGTGGACGGGACTCTCGCTGCTGTCTTGGATCCGCTTGAACTGAACTCTCGCGGCTGTGTTGGAGCCACTATGGATTGAACTTTCACAGCATCATGTTAGACCCGCTCGACATCCATTGCTTTCGGTCCCCTAGAGAGGGGGGGTCGCCCACATCTGAGGTCCTCTCCAAGGTTTCTCATAGTCAGCATTGTCACTGGCGTCCCACTGGATGTGAATTCTCCCTGCCCACTGGGTGTGAGTTTTCCTTGCCCTTTTGTGGGTTCTTCCGAGGATGTTGTAGTCGTAATGATTTGTGCAGTCCTTTGAGACATTTGTGATTTGGGGCTATATAAATAAACATTGATTGATTGACTGATAGGCGCCAGCGCCCCCCGCGACCCCGAAAGGGAATAAGCGGTAGAAAATGGATGGATGGATGGATTTAATTCTTTATTCCTAATCATTGGGGACATGCAGTTTTAAGAGTGCACCACATGGCTAGTGACAGTGTGTGCGTGTCAGAAGAGCGGCTGAAAAGGAGGACAGTTCAGCTATTTCTTGTTGTGTTGGATTTGTTATTAAATAGAAACAGGACAGCGCCCCCCGCGACCCCGAAAGGGAATAAGCGGTAGCAAATGGATGGATGGATGGATGGATGGAGGATCTGTCCCCTCCTTGCTATGTTTGTTTGATATACAGTACTGTGTAACGCTTTTTATTGTGTTCAAAGTGTACAAACCTTTCCTAAAATATGGACATTTTCAAGGATGGAACCCATTACTCATGTTTACATTTCTTATGAAGAAATGTGCTTCAATATATGAACTTTTCTATTTACGAACCGATTTTAGTTTTTACATCGAGGTTCCACTGTAGCAGCTGCCTAACAGCGTCAGTCAAAACCAGGCATTATCTTTTTAACGGAGAACATCTGATACAACGGGTACCTACTGAAGTGTCCACAGAGCCTGAAAAGTAGTACAGTATTTTGGATGCTACTTACACTCGCTGGTGACCATGGTCTCCAGCACTCTCCTTTGTTTCTTAGCGGAGCTGTTCAGAGGCCCTGGGGCGACTGGTTTGTCTAGAATGAGAGGAAAATAGCACAACATACTTCAAAGAGGTCAAAATGTACCTAAAAAGTTAAATAACCAGACTTTTTCCTGCGTTCAAAATTGCGTGGCGGCCGCCTCCAGCTAATTATGTGCTGCCCTCAGCCAGAGTGATTGATATCGCTCAACACAGCGTAAAGCTCCAGCTGTGTTGATTGAGCCATTGATGTCCATCTGCGGAAGATACGTGTTTTAACTGCAGTTGCAGCGTTGCGCCACAATAGACCCGCTTGAAATACCTGCCAACCCTCCCGATTTTCCCAGGAGACTCCCGAATTTCATTGCCTCTCCCGATTTCCACCCGGACAACAATATTGGGGGACTTTTAGTGTCCTCTCTCACTCCTTAACAACCGCATGCTGTCCAGATATCCGCTTTTCCTCCATACAAACAGCGTGCCGGCCCAGTCCCATCATAATGTAACGTTGGACGGGTTTAACAACGGTCTTTACTCGAAGATGTCAAGAAACGCTGACACATGGTATGATCTTTTAACTAGATTAATGATGAGGTTAATTCCAAGCACACACCATACTTGCCAACCTTGAGACCGCCGATATCGGGAGATGGGAGGGTGGGGGGGACGTGGGGCGTGGTTAAGAGGGGAGGAGTATAATTCATCAACTGGAGTATTTCATATATACCATATTTCCTTGAATAGCCGCCGGGCATGTAATATGCACCCGCCTTGAATTACTGCCGGGTCGAACTCGCTCCTCAAATTTATAGGCGCATGCTTACTTTTACCGCCGGGTCAAAGTCGTGACGTCACGAGTGACGCTTCCCCTGTTGTCATTTCCAAAATGGCGGAGGAGTTTTTTTTTTAACTTTTACTATGTGTAAACCAGGGGTCTTGTTCCACAGCCATGCAAATCACACTAATGGTTGTGATATAAAACAACTTGTCTTTAACATTCTTACTAATATGCGCCACACTCTGTGAACCCACACCAAACACATTTCTGGAGAACATTGGCTCTGTAACACATTATAAACGAAACATAAGAATTACCCAGAATTCCAATGCAGCCATGACTCTTGGCTATATTATACACCGCGCTAGCACCAAACCCCAGTCCCCCCCCACCCCCCTCCTTGCGCCAGTTGAGGTGGGCGGGGTTGGGGGCGCGTGTATAATATAACCAAGAGTCATGGATGCATTGGAATTCTGGGTAATTCTTATGTTGTGTTTATAATGTGCTACAGAGCCAATGTTCTCCAGAAATGTGTTTGGTGTGGGTTCAGAGTGTGGCGCATATTAGTAAGAGTGTTAAAGTTGTTTATATCACAACCATCAGTGTAAAAGGTATGGCTGTTGACCAAGTATTCATTGAAATCTTGTATGAGAAGCAGCGATATGCATGCATCCAACCAGCACACAGATAGCATGTTGTAGAGCAGTCGTCCCCAACCATCAGGCCACAGTCGCAGAATAATTATTATTATTATTTTTTTTTTTTACATCACACTCAAATTTTTACTGCATGCCATTGGTGAACGCAGGGGTGAGAAGAGGTTTTAAAATTATTAGCGCCTGCTTACTTTTACCGCATGCCTTGAATAAGCTCAGAAGTGAGAAGAGGTTTTAAATTAATTAGCGCCCCGGTGGCTATTCAAGGAAATATATATATATATATATATATATGTATGAAATACTTGACTTTCATTGAATTCCAGCTATATATATTTATTTTATTATATACATAAATAAAATAAATAGTTGAATTTCTGACTGCACCTATCATAAAAACAGTTGTTCTACTAACTGTACTGTGCTTGCTGGTTACTAAAAAAAAACAACAACAACACTTACCTTTCACTATTTGAGTAACCTTTGTTCTCCCATTTGCATATTGGCGAGCGAAATCCCAATCCGGGAACATATCCTTCACGGATTTATTGTAGACGTCCGCAAATGAGAACGGGATGTTGCTTCCAGCTATCAGCATAGCCATCTTTGTCTCAGCATAAGTTACACCATTGGGTCTCCATTTTGCGAGGTGGCCCATAATACTGGGTTGTGAACGATGCTGCGCTGCGGACGCTTTGTGCTTCGCTGACTGACCGTTCATGACTAAATATCCGTTCGGCCGCCGTTTTCAATGGAGAAGTCTGTTCTACAAAATTTACAGGCAACATACCCCTTCCTCTTCGAAGTCTCCTGGAGAAACTGAAATTCTTGTTTCCAATCGTTCTGGAACTTGCAAGCATATTTCTTCATTTTGCTCGTCGACGGTGTAATATATTGGGTTGGAGTCAATAACCAGGCGACGTGATGACGTTACGTTTTTTTACTGTGGGCTTCAGAACAGACTCCCTAATGCATGTTCCTTGACTGCACTTAAATGTAGAATATATTTACATTCTATTATATTCTATGTACAGTAGATGGCAGTATTGTCCTGTTTAAGAGGGTCACAACATTGCTGAGTCAGGTTCTCATGGAGCTGGAGGCCACGCCTCCTCCAGCTCCGCCTGAATTTCAGGAGATGTTCGGGAGAAAATTTGTCCCGGCAGGTTTTCGGGAGAGGCGCTGAATTTCGGGAGTCTCCCGGAAAATCTGGGAGGGTTGGCAAGTATGGCATACACACACACACACACACACATGTGAATGCAAGCATACTTGGTCATCAGCCATACCGGTCACACTGAGGGTGGCCGTATAAATAACTTTAATACTGTTACAAATCTGCGCCACACTGTGAACCCACTTCCAAACAAGAATGACAAACACATTTCGGGAGAACATCCGCAATGTACCACAACATAAACACAACAGAACTAATTCCCAGAACCCCTTGCAGCACTAACTCTTCCGGGACGTTAGAATAACATCTACGGCTTTTGGAGCTCAGTGAACAATTGCGCACACAACAAGAAGGAGACGAAGCAGAAGAACCAAGAAGAGACATGGCGACGACGAGTAGCAAGAAGAAATACGCTTGCAAATTCCAAATTGGAAAAAATAATTTCATTTCATCCAGGACAGCTCGAAGGGGAAGGGGTATGCTGCCTGCCCCTCAACCCTGCCCACCACATCATTCAAAGTGGCCCCACCACACAAGCTAGGAGCCCATTACTCTCTTATGCAAGTGCTTAGGCCACAGGTGTCCAACTCATGGACCGGGGGCCAGACCTGGCCCGCCACATCATTTTATCTGGCCCGCAAACACCTGGAAATGATTTGTATCAATAAAGTACTTCATATTTTCTTACTAAATGTAATGGATTCTTTTCATTTGGACAGAAAAAAAATTATGTACTGCTTGAAATTGCATGCCTTTTAAACTTTAATAGTATCCATTATTGCAACAAATATTACAGTATATTATACTTCCCAAACATGTTTTGTCTAAACAAAAATAAATACTTAAATATGTGCTTGACTTCTGATTTTACAGCAAACTACCCATCCAATGAATAAAAATGACAATACATTTTACGGTGTTTTTTACAGCATATTACTGTAAATAAAATAAAAAAATCAAATTTTGGGCATTAAAACTTTGGCGCATGGTCAGGATTGTACCACCTCCACCTCAATTTGAGGCAGGAAAAACCCTGTAAAAGTGTGCAGTTATGAAGCACAACAACATCCACCTTTCATCCAGTACATGACCTGCATCCACATGTTTTGATTGATACCGACTTTGTAGTGGTATCGAAAAAGGCAGCCTGGGGGTTTGATTTTTTCCATTCAGCAAAAAATGAAATTATACCAAAAAAAACTCCCAACAAAAAAGAATGAAGAGAAAAGGCTGAAATGTAACAGCTGTCCTGATACCGTTAATGAGATTGGACCGAGGTCTGGTATTAGCGACCTGTGCTGTGGATGCCGTGCCGGCACAAAGATGAAGGAGCACAGGAGAAAATTTAAGCCTGCAATTCCCTCTGTACTCATGGGGAACGTGCGGTCTTTGGCAAATAAATTGGACAAATTCTTCGACCTCCAAAAGGAGTAGGCCGTGTGCAGCATCATGTGCTTTACGGAGACTTGGCTGCATGCGGACTTCCACAACATATCTCTACCTGGCTTCACAACCTCACGGGCAGACAGAGACACACTCCTGAGCGTTAAGAAGAAAGGCGGTGGGATTGCCATGTTGATGAACGAGAGGTGGTGTAATCCTGGACATATTACTGAGTGTGTTTGTATGCTGGACATCCAACTTCTGGCTGTTGGAATTACAACATATTATTTACCAAAGGAGTTTACTTCTGTAATTTTCATCGGAGTGTACATCCCTCCTTCTGCAGACCAGGCTGCTGCTTGCGACACCATTCGTGCCGCTGTTGCTAAGCAACAGACCAAACACCCCGATGCCCTTACTCATTTCGGGTGACTTAAATCCTGCTACTTTGGACTCAATTTTACCCACTTTTTACCAATATATGCGGTGTGCTGTGTGTTTTTTTTTTTAACTATTTCTTTTGTGGATAATTAAAGTTTGTCTAAGTCTAAGTCTCATACTGAAGGACGTTACTAATATTTGGCCCCCTCGTGCTCCACCACCAAAATTGCAGAAAGCCCTCTGAGTTACCTCCTATCATCATACCTTGATCTGTGCGGACGTGTTCTACGTTCTCAAGCATCTCTGCAACAGCCACCGACTTCTTCCTTTCCGGGTTCAACTTCCAGTACATGAGCAGGGCCGCTTTCCGAACTCCCCTCTCAAAGCGTGTTTCCATGCACAGCTTCCTCACCTCGTTGTAGTTTTCTAGAGTGATGCCTAGAAAGCAGGACAACGTCAGCAGCACATTGAGAAAGTGAGAAGAGGACATCTTTGGTGTACCTTTCCTGGAGCCTAAGCACTGTTGCAGCAGCTTCACGGCGTCCTTGCGGCCCTGTTTGGCAGCCTGGACCAGCCAGGTGACGGCGGTGCAGTTGTTCAGCTCCTCATCTCTATCTTGTGCCAGAGCCAGGAAGACGCGGCCCATCTGGACGCACCCAAGGACACGTTAGCGGTCGCTCTGGAGCAACACTCGTGATGAACTGGCACAGCAAGTCCGCCATATGCTTGATACTGACCTTGGTCTGCGATTTAGCATCACCTGACTTTGCCCTCTCCGCCACGTCCTCAAGACTGACCTCCTCCTCTGGATCCTCTGACAGGACACAGAGAATGATTGCAGTGAAAACTACATTAAACATACCGTAAATTCCGAACTAAAAGCCGCTACCTTTTTTCCTAGGCTTTGAAACCTGCGGCCTATAAAACAGTGCGACCTATTTTGGGATTTTTCTTCACTAACAGCCGTAATAGTTTCATAAACACAAGCAAAAACACTGAAAACATGCATTATTATTTGTGCTATCGCACCATCTTTTGGACAAGTTTGTTCACTCCAAGTGCCGCAATCTACAGTATTTCTTCCGTTTAGTGCAGGGGTCGATCGACTGGTCGATCTCGGAGGGTGTGTAAGTCGATCTCAAGCCAGGCATTAAAAAATAGACATAAAAATGAGCAATCATCAATCATACCAAGACTTCACTTTCGTCAGTTGTTTGACATTCTCGGCACCCGAGGATCTTGTGAGAGGATGCTGGCTGCTGCGAGCTCATATTTAAGAAAGAAATCACTAACAGGGCGGACGCAGAGAAACACATTTTATTTCTAGAGACTCCGTACCTACTGTCAAAACTCTAAAGACCGACTGCACAGTTCCTGTCTTCACCATAAAAGACCTGTTTCATCCTGCCTGTGCTAACAAAATAAGAGTCTCAGAAAGCTAGCAAGCTACGGAGTTTGATGCCAATGTATTTCTCCCCCGCCCTCAGCGACCGCTTTCTCACTTGCTTGCCCACCCGCACACTCACTGACGTCACTCACCTGCTGCCAGACATTAAAGGGCCACACACATATGCTACTCTCATAACAAAGTGTTTAAAAACGAGTATGCAAATTGGACAAATGAGATGCCAAATCCAACCACTTTCATGTGGTATTGGACGGAAAGGAGGACATTTTTTTTTCCTCCATTTGAAAATGCGGACATTAGCACCACTGTCTAATTCCAATCAATGCAAGTCATCAGAATCAGGTAATACACCAACTTATATTCTTGTCTTCATGAAAGAAAGGAATCTATGTGTGTTAAACATGCTTGTATTATCATTAAACACCATTAACTTGTTAACAAAAATGTCTCTTTCATAAATAAATAAATATAAATTATAAATATAAATCAATCAATCAATCAATGTTTACTTATATAGCCCTAAATCACTAGTGTCTCAAAGGGCTGCACAAACCACTACGACATCCTCGGTAGGCCCACATAAGGGCAAGGAAAACTCACACCCAGTGGGACGTCGGTGACAGTGATGACTATGAGAACCTTGGAGAGGAGGAAAGCAATGGATGTCGAGCGGGTCCAACATATATTGTGAAAGTTCAATCCATAATGGATCCAACACAGTGTGCCATGTGCCAAATGAGGTAGATCTCCTCGACTTGGTCAATTAAAAAGTAGCTCGCCTGCAGAAAAAGTGTGAGCGGCCCTGGTTTAGTGCTTTGAAGTACCGTTCCATCTTATAATCATCCATAGCATTTCTACTTGTATGACTCCTTTTCAATGGAACATTTTAAATGTTGGTGTTGTTTACTGGAGTCATATCGCCTTCGTCGTGCAATCTACACGTCCCCTTATGTTTGACTGCCATCTACTGGTCACACTTATCATTACACCATGTACCAAATAAAGTTGCTTCGAGGTCGGTAAGCAAAACCAGAATTATTCCGCATATAAAGCGCACTGTCGAGTTTTGAGAAAACAGAATTTTAAGTGGGCCTTATAGTTCGGAAAATAAGCCTCGTTAATAATCTTAGTGATGGTTTCATATCATTTGACAAGGTTTACACTGTTAAACTGTAAGTATGTATATATTCATGAAATATATAATTATTGAATACAATTACAACCAAGAGTAAGATTACTAAATCAATGTTAATATTTGAGTGGGCCCAGGGCCCTTACGTAGTGGAAAAGTTGGCCTTTGGGGTCAAAACTTTTAAGAACCCCTGGCTTACAGCACATCAGATTTATGTACAGATCATCTTTTTAGGAACCATGACAAAGCAGAATTACATTTCCTTGCTCACCTGTTTCAGGCGAGGTAGGCGCTCCAGCACTGACGGAAGAGGCCGCGTTGAGCTGAGCTCTCCCCAGCTGAGAGGGGCTTCTGACAGGCCAGCGCAGCGGAGAAGAAGTCGGCGTGGAAAGCGAGGAGGAGCGGGAACACAGACGCGGTGTCGTCGAGAAGCATGGTGACGAGGAGGAGGATGGTGTCGGTGTGGAGAGGTTTGTGGTCGTCTTATTTGGGGATGGTGGGCTGGCGGACGGCCTTGGAGGCAGGGAGTCTGTTCTCACTGTGGTGGGAGGAGAGCGGCCGGGATGTGTTGGGGATGCTTCCATATCTCTAACGAGCACAACACAGTGAGAAAACTCATGAGAAGGTAATGGGAATTCTATTTTTAAGAAAGAAAATGAATTAACATTTTTGTCATAATACTTTCACACTAAAAGAAAACACACTTCTTGATGATCATTTCAAATGATCTATTTTACTTAGTGCTTATAAATAAATGTATCATTATTAGTAATATTACTACTACCACTTGTACTGCTAGATAAAATGAATCAGAAATCTCATGTAAAAAATAAACAACATTAAGTAGCAAGAAACACCAATAAGAAATAAAGCAAAACATCTTCTAGATCAAAAATCACTTCATATTCTCTACTGCTCACTAGTGTCACATATCTGAGTTATTATGTAGAAATATGGGAAACAACTACAAATGTGCGCGTCATTCACTAACTGTGTTACAAAAAAGATCAATTAGAATAATACATAATGTTGGATATGGAGAACATGCAAGCACCTTATTTATCAAATCACAAATATTGAAATTCAACGATTTGGTGCATTTGCAATCGGCTAAAAATATGGATGAGGCAAACGATAACCTGCTAGCCAAGAATCTACAATAATTCTTCTCAACAAAATCACAGAAATATAACCTTAGAGGAAAATGTAATTTAAAACATTTTTAAGCAGGTACAACACTTAAAACCTTTAGCATATCCATCCATCCATCCATCCATTTCATTTCCTACCGCTTATTCCCTTCGGGATCACGGGGGGCACTGGAGCCTATCTCAGCTACAATCATATCAGTATGTGGAATTAAAACATGGAACACATTAACCAAAGAAATCAAACTAAGTACCAACAGGATTCAGTTTAAGTTAAAGTAGCAATGATTGTCACACACACACACACACTAGGTGTGGCGAAATTATTCTCTGCATTTGACCCATCACCCTTGATCACCCCCTGGGAGGTGAGGGGAGCAGTGAGCAGCAGCGGTGGTCGCGCCCTGGAATCTTTTATGGTGATTTAACCCCCAATTCCAAGCCTTGATGCTGAGTGCCAAGCAGGGAGGTAATGGCTCCCATTTTTATAGTCTTTGGTATGACTCGGTCGGGGTTTGAACTCACAACCTGCCCATCTCAGGGCGGACACTATACCCACTAGGCCACTTAGGAGACGGTTCAAACTTCATGTGTTCACAAAGTACACAGAAGAAGAATTATGATGGACATCTTCAACCCTGCCCCACAATACGAAGGTCCTGAGTAGTCCTGGGTTTGGTCCCGCTCGGTTTTAAACTCGGGGTCTTTCTGTGCGGGGTTTGCATGTTCTGCGTGGGTTACCTCCGGGTGCTCCCCACTTCCAAAGACATGCACCTGGGGATAGGTTGATTGGCAACACTAAATGGTCCCTAGTGTGTGAATGTTGTCTGTCTATCTATGTTGGCCCTGAAAGTGCATGGGGAAGGTTGTATTGAAGGGTCCTATTTCTGCAGGTGTATAGTACGTTCCATTTAAAAGGTAAACAGTGCTGCACACTGGTATATTTTTGCAGGTGTATACTGTAGTATGTTCCATTTAAAGCTAAACAGTGCTGCAGACTGGTATATTTCTGCAGGTGTATAGTATGTTCCATTTAAAAGGTAAACAGTGCTGCACACTGGTATATTTTTGCAGGTGTATATTGTAGTATGTTCCATTTAAAGGTAAACAGTGCTGCAGACTGGTATATTTCTGCAGGTGTATAGTATGTTCCATTTAAAAAGGTAAACAGTGCTGCACACTGGTATATTTTTGCAGGTGTATACTGTAGTATGTTCCATTTAAAGGTAAACAGTGCTGCAGACTGGTATATTTCTGCAGGTGTATAGTATGTTCCATTTAAAGGTAAACAGTGCTCCAGACTGGTATATTTCTGCAGGTGTATAGTATGTTCCATTTAAAAGATAAACAGTGCTGCAGACTGGTATATTTCTGCAGCTGTATAGTATGTTCCATTTAAAAGGTAAACATTGCTGCAGACTGGTATATTTCTGCAGGTGTATAGTATGTTCCATTTAAAAAGGTAAACAGTGCTGCACACTGGTATATTTTTGCAGGTGTATACTGTAGTATGTTCCATTTAAAGGTAAACAGTGCTCCAGACTGGTATATTTCTGCAGGTGTATAGTATGTTCCATTTAAAAGATAAACAGTGCTGCAGACTGGTATATTTCTGCAGGTGTATAGTATGTTCCATTTAAAAAGGTAAACAGTGCTGCACACTGGTATATTTTTGCAGGTGTATACTGTAGTATGTTCCATTTAAAGGTAAACAGTGCTGCAGACTGGTATATTTCTGCAGGTGTATAGTATGTTCCATTTAAAAGGTAAACAGTGCTGCAGACTGGTATATTTCTGCAGGTGTATAGTATGTTCCATTTAAAAGGTAAACAGTGCTGCAGACTGGTATATTTCTGCAGCTGTATAGTATGTTCCATTTAAAAGGTAAACAGTGCTGCAGACTGGTATATTTCTGCAGGTGTATAGTATGTTCCATTTAAAATGTAAACAGTGCTGCAGACTGGTATATTTCTGCAGGTGTATAGTATCTTCCATTTAAAGGTAAACAGTGCTGCAGACTGGTATATTTATGCAGGTGTATAGTATGTTCCATTTAAAGGTAAACAGTGCTGCACACTGGTATATTTCTGCAAGTGTATAGTATGTTCCATTTAAAGGTAAACAGTGCTGCAGACTGGTATATTTCTGCAGGTGTATAGTATGTTCCATTTAAAGGTAAACAGTGCTGCAGACTGGTATATTTCTGCAGGTGTATAGTATGTTCCATTTAAAAGGTAAACAGTGCTGCAGACTGGTATATTTCTGCGAGTGTATCGTATGTTCCATTTAAAAGGTAAACAGTGCTCCGGACTGGTATATTTCTCCAGGTGTATTGTATGTTCCATTTAAAAGGTAAACAGTGCTCCAGACTGGTATATTTCTGCAGGTGTATAGTATGTTCCATTTAAAGGTAAACAGTGCTGCAGACTGGTATATTTCTGCAAGTGTATAGTATGTTCCATTTAAAGGTAAACAGTGCTCCAGACTGGTATATTTCTGCAGGTGTATAGTATGTTCCATTTAAAGGTAAACAGTGCTGCACACTGGTATATTTCTGCAAGTGTATAGTATGTTCCATTTAAAGGTAAACAGTGCTGCAGACTGGTATATTTCTGCAGGTGTGTAGTATGTTCCATTTAAAAGGTAAACAGTGCTGCAGACTGGTATATTTCTGCAGGTGTATAGTATGTTCCATTTAAAGGTAAACAGTGCTGCAGACTGGTATATTTCTGCAGGTGTATAGTATGTTCCATTTAAAGGTAAACAGTGCTCCGGACTGGTATATTTTATCAGGTGTATACTGTAGTATGTTCCATTTAAAGGTAAACAGTGCTCCAGACTGGTATATTTCTGCAGGTGTATAGTATGTTCCATTTAAAAGGTAAACAGTGATGCACACTGGTATATTTCTGCAGGTGTATTGTATGTTCCATTTAAAAGGTAAACAGTGCTCCAGACTGGTATATTTCTGCAGGTGTATAGTATGTTCCATTTAAAAGGTAAACAGTGCTGCAGACTGGTATATTTCTGCAGGTGTGTAGTATGTTCCATTTAAAAGGTAAACAGTGCTCCAGACTGGTATATTTCTGCAGGTGTATAGTATGTTCCATTTAAAAGGTAAACAGTGCTGCACACGGGTATATTTCTGCAGGTGTATAGTATGTTCCATTTAAAAGGTAAACAATGCTGCACACGGGTATATTTCTGCAGGTGTATAGTATGTTCCATTTAAAAGGTAAACAGTGCTGCAGACTGGTATATTTCTGCAGGTGTATAGTATGTTCCATTTAAAAGGTAAACAGTGCTGCACACGGGTATATTTCTGCAGGTGTATAGTATGTTCCATTTAAAAGGTAAACAGTGCTGCACACTGGTATATTTTTGCAGGTGTATAGTATGTTCCATTTAAAGGTAAACAGTGCTGCAGACTGGTATATTTCTGCAGGTGTATAGTATGTTCCATTTAAAAGGTAAACAGTGCTGCAGACTGGTATATTTCTGCAAGTGTATAGTATGTTCCATTTAAAAGGTAAACAGTGATGCACACTGGTATATTTTTGCAGGTGTATAGTATGTTCCATTTAAAAGGTAAACAGTGCTGCAGACTGGTATATTTTTGCAGGTGTATACTGTAGTATGTTCCATTTAAAGGTAAACAGTGCTGCAGACTGGTATATTTCTGCAGGTGTATAGTATGTTCCATTTAAAAGGTAAACAGTGCTCCAGACTGGTATATTTCTGCAGGTGTATAGTATGTTCCATTTAAAAAGGTAAACAGTGCTGCAGACTGGTATATTTCTGCAGGTGTATAGTATGTTCCATTTAAAGGTAAACAGTGCTGCAGACTGGTATATTTCTGCAGGTGTATAGTATGTTCCATTTAAAAGGTAAACAGTGATGCACACTGGTATATTTCTGCAGGTGTATAGTATGTTCCATTTAAAAGGCAGACTGGTATAGACTGCAATGCTAAATGGAGAAGGTGACATTTGGCTGGGAATCTCCCTCCACGTCGGTCAGACTGACGACACACAAATGGCCCTCATTTCAAGCCAACAAGTGAGGTAGACTTCAAAAGTTAGTTATCATTATATCTGACATAATATGAAAATACAAATGACATGTAAAACATTTTTTACAAGAACTGAGGTAGACTACAAAAGTGTGTTATCATTCTATCTGACATAATATAAAACTACAAATGTACCACGTGACGTTTGCGTTAAAGTTGTGTTGTTGCTAATGCTAATGCTAGTGTAGCCGCGACTCTGCAGAATATTCAGCTCACCTTTCATTAGAGAGACAAACACGCCTGGATTATTCTGTTTCTTTCCAAAAGAGAAACACAAAAGAGATAAAGAAGTTTCCCTCCAGCTCCTAAATCATTTTGGGGGTCGGTGCTCAGAGAAGACCTGCACACTCCCAACCAGACACTCTAGTCTGACAGCTGGTTACCGCCCCTTTATAAAACTCCGTCTTGTGATTGGACAGAAATGAAAAGGACTCTCCCGTCACGGGTTACAATTGGCTACACAATCCGGAAGTTTACAGTTGGCCTTTCAGGCAAGAGCAATCGATTTTAAACTGGCAACATATGTCTGGAGTTATCGAACGGGTTTTTTTTTTTTTTTTTAACCGTTTATTAATTTTACATTTTAATGTATGAATACATTTTTGAGTACATCTGGTTCAAGACTGTGCCGAACGTTGCTTGTGCTTTGGGGAAATTAGTTTTATCACAGGTTTACCAATATTTTGCCAGGAGATGGCAGCATTGTTTACATTCATCAATTATTTTTCTTTTTTTCCCTTTTTATTTTTATTGACGATTTGACGTCCAGCATCAGACATTGCTATCCATCCATCCATTTATCCATTTCCTACCGCTTGTCCCTTTTGGGATTGCGGGGGTTGCTGGAGCCTATCTCAGCTGCATTTGGGCGGAAGGCGGCATACACCCTGGACAAGTTGCCACCTCATCGCAGGGCCAACACAGATAGACAGACAACATTCACACTCACATTTACACATCCATCCATCCATTTACTACCGCTTATCCCTTAAGGGTCGTGGGAGGCACTTGAGCCTATCTCAGCTGCATTAGGGCGGAAGGCTTCTACACCCTGGACAAGTCGCCACCTCATCGCAGGGCCAACACAGATAGACAGACAACATTCACACACTAGGGACCACTTAGTGTTGCCAATCAACCTATCCCCAGGTGCATGTCTTTGGAGGTGGGAGGGGCCTATCCCCATGTGCATGTCTTTGGAGGTGGGAGGGGCCTATCCCCAGGTGCATGTCTTTGGAGGTGGGAGGGGCCTATCCCCAGGTGCATGTCTTTGGAGGTGGGAGGGGCTATGGTTATTGACCATGTGTCTCCCTCCGGGAGTTTATTTTCCTTTGTCAAGTCACACATGCATGCATACAACATGATGCATCACACATGCATACAACATGATGCATCACACATGCATGCATACACCATGATGCATCACACATGCATACAACATGATGCATCACACCTGCATGCGTACACCATGATGCATCACACATGCATGCATACAACATGATGCATCACACATGCATGCATACAACATGATGCATCACACATGCATACAACATGATGCATCACACATGCATGCATACACCATGATGCATCACACATGCATACAACATGATGCATCACACATGCATGCATACACCATGATGCATCACACATGCATGCATACATGATGCATCACACATGCATGCATACACCATGATGCATCACACATGCATACAACATGATGCATCACACATGCATGCGTACACCATGATGCATCACACATGCATGCATACATGATGCATCACACATGCATGCATACACCATGATGCATCACACATGCATGCATACATGATGCATCACACATGCATGCATACAACATGATGCATCACACATGCATGCATACACCATGATGCATCACACATGCATGCATAGAACATGATGCATCACACATGCATGCATACAACATGATGCATCACACATGCATGCATGCAGCATGATGCATCACACATGCATGCACACACCATGATGCATCACACATGCATGCATACAACATGATGCATCACACATGCATGCATAGAACATGATGCATCACAATTTCCAGTTCCTCTATTCAACATGTTGGAAAAGGAGTAGGAAGAAGCAGATCTTATTTAATCCTACCCCTTTTCCTTTGCATAGCAGTTGCTAAAACTTGTGTTGACTTCCTGTTCTCAATGTATTTACAATATACTCCAAAAGTAATATCAATAAAAATAAACAAATAATAAAATAATAATTACTGAAGTAAGTTATAGTTCCTATGTTGAGATGAGTAAGATTATCTTGAAAATGAATGGACGGATGAAATAAATTCAGAATGTTTATCATGGTTCTTATTCTTTGTACTTTGTAAACACTTTAAGTTTGAAAAGTTTCTTGAAGTGGACCATATTAGATATGTTATTAAATATGTTACTGTGAATATGTTAAATCCAAGACGTACACTCCAGTAATGAAGTAATTGCTGAGACATCCTACTCCCCTTTGGCAGTTTTAATCCTGCAAGTGTGACCATATTATTGTCATTTTGTCAAGCATGCCATTACTATGCAGCATTGAGGCTGTAAAAGTAATTGGGGCTGCAGCTGCACTGATGCTGTTATGCAAATGGTTCTTGATTAGTAGATTAGCACAATCCAGTTGAGAGGATAAGGCGGGGCCCCTCTACTGTTTTTCTCGGCACACACGTCCAGTTTCCATCCACCCATCCATCCATTTTCTACCGCTTATTCCCATGGGGTCGTGGGGGGCGCTGGTGCCTATCTCAGCTACAATCGGGCGGAAGGCGGGGTACACCCTAGACAAGTCGCCGCCTCATCGCAGCACTTCCATTTTATACAAAGCAATCTTTTCCACATGTGCCAATTAGATCTTTTATCTTACCTGTGGATGTGTATTACATGAAGTTGTTATGCAAAGGTGGGCATATTGTGTCCACCTACTATTTAGTTTACTGGGTTTTAGTACCTTTGTTGACATTTTAGGACACAAAAGTACTACTTCTATAAAATACTACATGGTCTAGCTCCATCCTATCTTGCCGATTGTATTGTACCATATGTCCCGGCAAGAAATCTGCGTTCAAAGGACTCCGGCTTATTAGTGATTCCCAAAGCCCCAAAAAAGTCTGCGGGCTGTAGAGCTTTTTCATTTCGGGCTCCAGTACTCTGGAATGCCCTCCCGGTAACAGTTCGAGATGCCACCTGAGTAGAAGCATTTAAGTCTCACCTTAAAACTCATTTGTATACTCTAGCCTTTAAATAGACTCCCTTTTTAGACCAGTTGATCTGCCGTTTCTTTTCTTTTTCTTCTCTGTCCCCCCCTCCCTTGTGGAGGGAGTCCGGTCCGATCCGGTGGCCATGTACTGCTCGCCTGTGTATCGGCTGGGGACATCTCTGCGCTGCTGATCCGCCTCCGCTTGGGATGGTTTCCTGCTGGCTCCGCTGTGAACGGGACTCTCGCTGCTGTGTTGGATCCGCTTTGGACTGGACTCTCGCGACTGTGTCGGATCCATTATGGATTGAACTTTCACAGTATCATGTTAGACCCGCTCGACATCCATTGCTTTCGTCCTCTCCAAGGTTCTCATAGTCATTATTGTCACCGACGTCCCACTGGGTGTGAGTTTTCCTTGCCCTTATGTGGGCCTACCGAGGATGTCGTAGTGGTTTGTGCAGCCCTTTGAGACACTAGTGATTTAGGGCTATATAAGTAAACATTGATTGATTGATTGATACTTGTGGCTTATCTGAAAGCCACAGTCATTGATGACAGCCCATAATTGAGACACACATGCATTTAGTTCCTCTTTTCATTCTCCTTTGCTTCTGTTAAACAGGTTCCCTAAGTTTCCCCATTTCTTAAGGGTGCTAAAGACTCCCACCCACAGGAAAATAAACTCCCGGAGGGAGACACATGGTCAATAACCATGGCAACCAGACAGCTGTCTGAAATTGGACATATCGTTGATACTTGCATCACTATGGTAGCACATTATTTATTGCAACGTTTCCACACTGCACACTAAAAAATACTAGGTTATTTTTTTTAACCCAAATGCTGGGTTGAGCCTGTTGAGTCATATTTATGGGTTATTTCTAAGTTGGCTAGTTTTTGTCACCCAACCAGTAGCCCAGTATCTTAAAAATACTACAAGTTGCAATAATGAACTCTGCCTGTTGGCGTCATAAGTCGTTATGACATTTGGACTACAAAAAAACTGAAAATAACTTGGTTATTTGGTAGAATTGACCCAGCATTGCAGTGAGAATGACCCAGCATTTGGGTTGAATATATAACCAATCTAGCTGGGTCAAATTAACCCAACGTTGGTTTGGTCCAGTACGGGGGTCAACGACCCCAGCGGCTCTCGAGACGCATCGGCTCTTTAGTGCCGCCCTAGTGGCTCCACGGAGCTTTTTAAAAAAAGGATTGAAAATGGAAAAATATTATTTTTGTTTTAGTATGTTTTTGTTTGAGGACAAACATGACACAAACCTTCCCTATTGTTAGAAAGCCCACCCTTTAATATGTTTGTGTTTATGCTTCACCGATGAGAGTATTTAGTGAATATCATTTTGTACTACTAATTTCGGCGGTTCTTGAACACACCATAATGTGGACTGTGACTCAACAGTTTGTTTACAATTGTAAAATCTTCCAATCCTTCTTTGTCTCATTTTATCCACCAAAAGTTTAATGCTGTGCGTGAATGCACAAAGGTGCGCTTTGTTGATGTTATTGACTTGTTAGAGTTCTAATCAGGCATATTTGGTCAGTACATGACTGCAAGCTAATCAATGCTAACATGCTATTTAGGCTAGCTGTATGTACATATTGCATCATTATGCCTCATGTGTAGCTATATTGGAACTCATTTAATATCCTTTACTTGTATCTTCGTTGAACATAAATTATATTTGCATGTCTCATGACACATTATCTGCATGTAATATTGCCTTCATTTCTGATAGTTGTTTGTGTGCCATGTTGTTCCAGACCACAGTAAATGTTACCTAGCTTGCCAAAGATTGTAATAAATCTATTAAAAGAAGACAGGCTGCCGCTTCCTTTAACTTGGACACACACATCTATACACTTGGCCATTAAAAGCCAGTAATTTCCAGGAGTTATCTCACCTTCAGAGTAGCCCCTTATTCACTAACGGTTTCTAATGTTGAGAAGAAGGCTAAAATAAATGTTAAATTTCAACATTTCAGTCAACGAAGATTTGCTTCACCCCGCGACACATAGTCATTTTGATAGTTGGCTGCTAATATAGACACTTAAGTCATTTGTTGCCTTCATTCTAACACTGATATCTTATATACGGTTTTTCATTTTTTGCGGCTCCAGACAGATTTGTTTTTGTATTTGTGGTCCGATATGGCTCTTTCAACGTTTTGGGTTGCCGGCCCTTGGTCCAACAGTTACCCAGTTTTTAGAGTGTGCCAGAGACTAAACACATTGTGACCATGCAGGATTTTGACACAAACATGGCCGTCTGTCTCTCTCTTATTCTGTTGCTTGCTTCCTGATGCTGCTTTGTTGAGATTTGTCTTGGGGAATGAAGATGGAATATACTACTCAAACTTTTAGTGACTCACTGTGGTGAGTCCCACCCAGAATAATCACCTTCAGCTGAAACGGCAACGTCACAATCAGCACTCTGGGCTGGGAGCACGGCTAAGAAGAAATAGGTCATTTACATTTACATGACTTAACTGGAAAATATATATTGAAGTCCCCACTCCACCCTATGGAGTATAGTATATGGCTTAATGTGTTCCTCATTTAATCTCTTAGACCTCTGTGAATACCAAATGTCATTAGGATACCTTTAATCTGCTAGGCGCCGTGAATATGTTGAGCTTATTATGGCCAGCTCATATGGAAAGTGAAAAGAGTCACATTCCAAGGAGCTGGAAATAGGCTTACTGACATATTAGCAAGGAGTGGAATCAGGCTTTTTCCACGTGTCAGAGGTCTCTTCACAATAATCTCAGAAACAAGAGCTGGAATGGTGCTAATACTAGCTTTTGTTGACAGAAAAACCTGCACGCAAATTATCAATCAATGTTTACTTATATAGCCCTAAATCACTAGTGTCTCAAAGGGCTGCATAAACCACTACGACATCCTCGGTAGGCCCACATAAGGGCAAGGAAAACTCACACCCAGTGGGACATCGGTGACAATAATGACCCAGTGGGACGTCGGTGACAATGATGACTATGAGAACCTTGGAGAGGAGGAAAGCAATGGATGTCGAGCGGGTCTAACATGATACTGTGAAAGTTCAATCCATAATGGATCCAACACAGTCGCGAGAGTCCAGTCCAAAGCGGATCCAACACAGCAGCGAGAGTCCCGTTCATAGCGGAGCCAGCAGGAAACCATCCCAAGCGGAGGCGGATCAGCAGCGCAGAGATGTCCCCAGCCGATACACAGGCAAGCAGTACATGGCCACCGGATCGGACCGGACCCCCTCCACAAGGGAGAGTGGGACATAGAAGAAAAAGAAAAGAAACGGCAGATCAACTGGTCTAAAAAGGGAGTCTATTTAAAGGCTAGAGTATACGAATGAGTTTTAAGGTGAGACTTAAATGCTTCTACTGAGGTGGCATCTCGAACTGTTACCGGGAGGGCATTCCAGAGTACTGGAGCCCGAACAGAAAACGCTCTATAGCCCGCAGACTTTTTTTGGGCTTTGGGAATCACTAATAAGCCGGAGTCCTTTGAACGCAGATTTCTTGCCGGGACATATGGTACAATACAATCGGCAAGATAGGATGGAGCTAGACCGTGTAGTATTTTATACGTAAGTAGTAAAACCTTAAAGTCACATCTTAAGTGCACAGGAAGCCAGTGCTGGTGAGCCAGTACAGGTATATATGTATGTATATATGTATATAAAGGTATATACAGTACAGGCGTAATATGATCAAACTTTCTTGTTCTTGTCAAAAGTCTAGCAGCCACATTTTGTACCAACTGTAATCTTTTAATGCTAGACATGGGGAGACCCGAAAATAATACGTTACAGTAGTCGAGGCGAGACGTAACAAACGCATGGATAATGATCTCAGCGTCTTTAGTGGACAGAATGGAGCGAATTTTAGCGATATTGCGGAGATGAAAGAAGGCCGTTTTAGTAACACTTTTAATGTGTGACTCAAAGGAGAGAGTTGGGTCGAAGATAATACCCATATTCTTTACCGTGTCGCCTTGTTTAATTGTTTGGTTGTCAAATGTTAGAGTTGTATTATTAAATAGAGTTATTAAATAGAATTAGCAGCAAACCCTAAAAAAATCTTAAGGCAATGCTACCAACAGAATGACTGTTTACCACTTCTGACACACATTTGCTCTCTGAGTCAATACCCCACCAAAACAAACCATCCTTCTCTGCCTTCCACTTCAGTGATTTTAACCCTGGGCTGCCACGAAGGTTGACCTGAGCGTAAAATGTGAATAGAAGCATTGAGATACCTCCCCTGTGTCTGAGGCTAATATGAATAACATGGAAGCCCAGTCCACAGTGCAATCAGGGTGGGAAATGATGGATCCTGTCCTCAAAGTGAGCACTTCCTGTGTAGACTTGGAATTGGCTGCACATGTTTGTGAATGGCAGACGCTCAGACACGCTGTTGTAGGGAGGCAGAGGCGAGCATCTGTGCGGAAATAATGCATCTGTGCGGAAATAATGCATCCGCTTGAATCTGGGTCACACTCCCTGCGTGCACTTTTATGTTGTTACATTTCTTCACCGACTTATTTGACATGTCAAGTCGCTTAATGAAGGACTACTACTGTTTACCACAACATATTATGTTCATTCTGTGTGACACAGAAAAGAACAACAATATTTGATCATGACTCTGTGGTGATGATGATGTCTGATGGCAACATACAGTCTGTCTGCACTATTATGGCAATCTGCTCGAATGGAAATGACACTGCAACAAAAGCCCTCGCACAAACTCATGTGTTCCAATAAAAGATCTGCATCAAATATTCTGCCTTCGTAAAGACAATGACTTAGGACAGTGGTTCTCAACTTTTTTTCAGTGATGTACCCCCTGTGGACATTTTTTTTATTCAAGTACCCCCTAATCAGAGCAAAGCGTTTTTGGTTGGAAAAAAAGAGATACAGAAGAAAAATACAGCACTATGTCATCAGTTTCTGATTTATTAAATTGTATAACAGTGCAAAATATTGCTCATTTGTAGTGGTCTTTTTTCAACTATTTGGAAAGAAAGATATACAAATAACTAAAAGCTTGTTGATAAATAAACAATTGATTCAAGTATAAATTAGGATTTCTCCACATAGAAGTAATCATCAACTTAAAGTGCCCTCTTTGGGGATTGTAATAGAGATCCATCTGGATTCATCAACTTCATTCTAAACATTTCTTCACAAAAAAAGAAATCTTTAAGATCAATTTTTATGGAACATGTCCACAAAAAATCTAGCTGTCAACACTGAATATTGTGCATTGTTGCATTTTTTTTTCATTGTTTATAAAGTTACATTCATATTTTGTTGAAGTATCCATCCATCCATTTTCTACCGCTTATTCCCTTTCGGGGTCGCGGGGGGCGCCTATCTCAGCTACAATCGGGCGGAAGGCGGGGTACACCCTGGACAAATCGCCAGCTCATCGCAGGGCCAACACAGATAGACAGACAACATTCACACTCACATTCACACACTAGGGACCATTTAGTGTTGCCAATCAACCTATCCCCAGGTGCATGTCTTTGGAAGTGGGAGGACGCCGGAGTACCCGGAGGGAACCCACGCATTCACGGGGAGAACATGCAAACTCCACACAGAAAGATCCCGAGCCTGGATTTGAACTCAGGACGCACTAACCCCTCTTCCACCGTGAAGCCACTTGTAATACATCTTGATTTAATTGTATGAAAATCAAGTGAATATATTTTTAATGTACAAAGCGGTAGGAAATGGATGGATGGATATTTTGGAAAAGTTTACAAAAGATTTGGCTTATTTTTATGTGAATAATTTTGCCGTTTGGAAAGACGGTGTTTGTTTTGTTCGGTAAAATTGCCTCATCCTGTGAGAATCCTGCGGATTATAACAACAACAATAGAGCAATATTTATACTTAAATAATTACAATAATTACGTGTTTGCATTAATTTTATGGTCCTTATAAATAAAGCTCACCATTATTAGCATTATAAAACACAAAAGTGTTGAAAGTGTCAGTCCAAATCATATTAAGCCTTATTTGTTTATACCAGCTCTTGTAATACATCTTGATTTAATTGTATGAAAATCAGGTGAATATATTTTTAATGTACAAAGCGGTAGGAAATGGATGGATGGATATTTTGGAAAAGTTTACAAAAGATTTTGTTTATTTTTATGTGAATAATTTTGCCGTTTGGAAAGACGGTGTTTGTTTTGTTCGGTAAAATTGCCTCATTCTGTGAGGATCCTGCGGATTATAACAACAACAAAACGGAAATGCTGATTATCGGTCCTGCTAGACACCGACCTCTATTTACCAATACAACTTTAACATTTGACAACCAAATAATAAAACAAGGTGACTCGGTAAAAAATCTGGGTATTATCTTCGACCCAACTCTCTCCTTTGAGTCACACATTAAAAGCGTTACTACTAAAACGGCCTTCTTTCATCTCCGTAATATCGCTAAAATTCGCTCCATTTTGTCCACTAAAGACGCCGAGATCATTATCCATGCGTTTGTTACGTCTCGTCTCGATTACTGTAACGTATTATTTTCGGGTCTCCCCATGTCTAGCATTAAAAGATTACAGTTGGTACAAAATGCGGCTGCTAGACTTTTGACAAGAACAAGAAAGTTTGATCATATTACGCCTGTACTGGCTCACCTGCACTGGCTTCCTGTGCACTTAAGATGTGACTTTAAGGTTTTACTAATTACGTATAAAATACTACACGGTCTAGCTCCATCCTATCTTGCCGATTGTATTGTACCATATGTCCCGGCAAGAAATCTACGTTCAAAAGACTCCGGCTTATTAGTGATTCCTAGAGCCCAAAAAAAGTCTGCGGGCTATAGAGCGTTTTCCGTTCGGGCTACAGTACTCTGGAATGCCTTCCCGGTAACAGTTCAAGATGCTACCTCAGTAGAAGCATTTAAGTCTCACCTTAAAACTCATCTGTATACTCTAGCCTTTAAAAAGACCTCCTTTTTAGACCAGTTGATCTGCCGCTTCTTTTCTTTCTCCTATGTCCCCCCCTCCCTTGTGGAGGGGGTCCGGTCCGATGACCATGGATGAAGTACTGGCTGTCCAGAGTCGAGACCCAGGATGGACCGCTCGTCGGGACCCAGGATGGACCGCTCGCCTGTATCGGTTGGGGACATCTCTACGCTGCCGATCCGCCTCCGCTTGAGATGGTCTCCTGTGGACGGGACTCTCGCTGCTGTCTTGGATCCGCTTGAACTGAACTCTCGCGGCTGTGTTGGAGCCACTATGGATTGAACTTTCACAGTATCATGTTAGACCCGCTCGACATCCATTGCTTTCGGTCCCCTAGAGGGTGGGGGGGGGTTTGCCCACATCTGAGGTCCTCTCCAAGGTTTCTCATAGTCAGCATTGTCACTGGCGTCCCACTGGATGTGAATTCTCCCTGCCCACTGGGTGTGAGTTTTCCTTGCCCTTTTGTGGGTTCTTCCGAGGATGTTGTAGTCGTAATGATTTGTGCAGTCCTTTGAGACATTTGTGATTTGGGGCTATATAAATAAACATTGATTGATTGATTGATAACAACAACAATAGAGCAACTGTATGCATGTTCCAAATAACCTGATGAACTGAAGATAAAAGTGTCGAAAGTGTCAATCGAAACCGAATAAATTATATTATTCTAAGGGGATATATTTAAAACAGTTTTTGAAATATATCTCAATATCACCTTCTGTTCAAAAACATGTGTCGCTTGTATCACTAAATTAAAACCCTACGACAAAGAAAGAAAGAAAAGTATAAATACGGTAACAGTTCCGCCATGGAGTCTGATGACGTCACTGCCCGCACCGGCGGTGTCATTCTCCGACAGGCAGTCAGGTGTCGCGCTTCTTGGACGCTGCGGCGACGCCCGCCCGCCTCACATCTTTAGCGGGGCGACTAACATCACCACCGCCGCCCCCCGGAGACTCTTCAATGTCCACGCGTGACGTGGAGACGCAGGGCCGGTAACAACGCGGGTGGCCTGACGACGTGTAGCTGCTAAGCTAGCGGATCTTGGCGCGCTTTGGCCGGCAGGAGAACATGAAATGAAGGCCGCCTCGTGGGAAGTGACGCACAAGTCTTGCACGTCTTGCCAGTTAACCATTGAGGCGAGTTGACCACGCACGAGTCTCGTCTCCTCCCGTCCAGCGCTAACATCTCCGGACCTCATTCAGGTGAGTCGCCGTTCTGTGATGCTTGACAACTTCTGGAGGCTAATTAGTAGTAGCTGATGGTGAGAATCCATCTTTAATTAGTAGTAGCTGTGTTGGAGCTGCAAAGCACAGGCAGGGTCAGCCCAACTACCATTCTTGATGATGATGATGATAATCCATCTTTAATTAGTAGTAGCTGTGTTGGAGCTGCAAACCACAGGCAGGGTCAGCACAACTACAATTCTTCAATCAATCAATCAATCAATGTTTACTTATATAGCCCTAAATCACTAGTGTCTCAAAGGGCTGCACAAACCACAACAGAAACCACTACGACATCCTCGGTAGGCCCACATAAGGGGCAAGGAAAACTCACACCCAGTGGGACGTCGGTGACAATGATGACTATGAGAACCTTGGAGAGGAGGAAAGCAATGGATGTCGAGCGGGTCTAACGTGATACTGTGAAAGTTCAATCCATAATGGATCCAACACAGTCGCGAGAGTCCAGTCCAAAGCGGATCCAACACAGCAGCGAGAGTCCCGTTCACAGCGGACCCAGCAGGAAACCATCCCAAGCGGAGGCGGATCAGCAGCGCAGAGATGTCCCCAGCCGATACACAGGCAAGCAGTACATGGCCACCGGATCGGACCGGACCCCCTCCACAAGGGAGAGTGGGACATAGGAGAAAAAGAAAAGAAACGGCAGATCAACTGTTCTAAAAAGCGAGTCTATTTAAAGGCTAGAGTATTCTTGATGGTGATGATGATAATCCGTCTTTAATTAGTAGTAGCTGTGTTGGAGCTGCAAACCACAGGCAGGGTCAGCCCAACTACCATTCTTGATGATGATGATGTTGATAATCCATCTTTAATTAGTGGTAGCTGTGTTGGAGATGCAAACCACTCAGCCCAACTACCATTCTTGATGGTGATGATGATAATCCATCTTTAATTAGTAGTAGCTGTGTTGGAGCTGCAAACCACAGGCAGGGTCAGCCCAACTACCATTCTTGATGATGATGATGATGATGATAATCCATCTTTAATTAGTAGTAGCTGTGTTGGAGATGCAAAGCACAGGCAGGGTCAGCTCAACTACCATTCTTGATGATGATGATGATGATGATAATCCATCTTTAATTAGTAGTAGCTGTGTTGGAGCTGCAAAGCACAGGCAGGGTCAGCCCAACTACCATTCTTGATGATGATGATGATGATGATGATAATCCATCTTTAATTAGTAGTAACTGTGTTGGAGCTGCAAAGCACAGGCAGGGTCAGCCCAACTACCATTCTTGATGATGATAATCCATCTTGAATTAGTAGTAGCTGTGTTGGGTCAGCCCAACTACCATTCTTGATGATGATAATCCATCTTTAATATCCTGCCTGTCTTCCACTTCCTGTGCAGTGCAGTCACGTTGCAAGGAAATGGCAGAAGTGGGTTTGCCAGCAAACATTGCAGGCTATTATGCAGGTTAAGACATGAGAGCTTGCAGGCTGCAAGGACAGCCGACCCGCGTGGATGGAAATGATGATGATGCTGCAGCAGACCAAGTATCTCCATGGGGTGTGGTTGCTGTCAGTTGCAGACTTGCATCTCCCAGTTGACTGCCTCCTCTTATGCTGCAGATCAAGCAAACAAATCTGCCCTTCAAAAAACAAACAAAGAAAAATCAGCAATGCATGCATACAGTGTGCGAGTGCTTCATGATGATGCAACCCAGTAGAACAACTAACGTGTGTTGCACATTTATTTAATCCTAAAGGCGACGCTGCAAAAAGAAGCTTCATGCCGGTACTCAAAAAAGCAGCATTTTTAACACCAGGATGGCAATATCTTGTTATAGTGCAGGGCTGGGCAATTAGTTTGACTCAGCGTGCTGAATTTAGAGAACAAAATGTGTCTGGGGCCGGTATATTTATCTAAGTGTGTGTGTGTGTGTGTATGTGTGTATATATATATATATTTATATATATTACGGGTGTGGGCAAAAATCGATTCGACTGCAAATTGAATCGAATACGTTGTGCAATTCAAAATAGATTCTCATTTTTAAAAAAATCACATTTATTTTTTTTTATTTTTTTGTTTTCATTTTTTTTTTATCAATCCAACAAACCAATACACATCAATACCATAACAATGCAATTCAATTCCAAAAGCAAACCTGAGCCAGCAACACTCAGAACTGCAATTAACAGAGCAATTGAGAGGAGACACAAACACCACACATAACAAAACAAAAGTAGTGAAACAAAAATGAATATTATCAACAACAGTATAAATATTAGTTATCATTTCAGCATAGCAGTGATTAAAAATCCCTCATTGACATTATCATTAGACATTCATAAATATAATAAAAAAGAACAATAGTGTCACAGTGGCTTACACTTGCATGGCATCTCATAAGCATGACAACACACTGTGTCCAATGTTTTCACAAAAATAAAATAAGTCATATTTTTGGTTCGTTTAATAGTTAAAACAAATTTACATTATTGCAATCAGTTGATAAAACTTTGTCCTTTACGACTATAAAAGCTTTTTTTTTTTTTTTTTAAATCTACTACTCTGCTAGCATGTCAGCAGACTGGGGTAGAACCTGCTAAAATCCTATGTATTGAATGAATACAGAATCCTTTTGAATCGGAAAAATATTGTTTTTGAATCGAGAATCGCGTTGAATTGAAAAAATCGATATATTATCAAATCGCGACCCCAAGAATCGATATTGAATCGAATCGTGGGACACCCAAAGATTCACAACCCTAATATGTAGGTATGTGTGTGTGTGTGTGTGTGTGTGTATATGTATATATGTGGGTGTATATATATTAGGGGTGTAACAGTACGTGTATTTGTATTGAACCATTTCGGTGCGGAGGACTACCGAACGAATTCCACATGAACATATGAAGTAGCCGCCTATGCTAAAGTCTTAACAAGCTGCTCCGCTCCGTTCTGCCTCTGTGTCTGTACACAGCACCCTGCATTGTCCCTCCCACACAGCCCTCTGATTGGTTACAACAGTAGCAATAACAAGCCAATCAGCAGTGCGTATTCAGAGCGCATCTAGTCAGCGATTCAGCGTCGAGCAGATAGGCGTTTAGCAGGTGAGCAACGGACTCTTCCCAAGTTATACTAAACACTTCCAAGTCAACTACTTTCTAAACATCACTATGAGCCTGTTGACCTTCTAGAAACAAACTGCAGCTCAGCTCACTCGCAGTCCTGGCTTTAGGTGAGGTCTAGTTAGCTTTTAGCATAACGTTAGCTCCTTTTGCGGTGTGTGCGTGTGTGTGTGTGTGTGTGTGTTACGGACAGTGTTGATTGAGTTGTGTTGAATCAGCAAAAAAGGACATTATGTTAAATAAAGAGTTTCTGGCTCTGATAGTGTATATAATAATGTAAGTGCATCATAAAGCCTACATGAACTCCTATTGCTATTGTACTAATTTTTGGCTATAGTTACATGAATCATTAGTAATGTAGCAGCCTAGTTTTGAATGGCAGGGTCCCTGCTATCACATGTTGATACAAATATAACATTTAAATGGGGGACGACGTAGCAAAGTTAGTAGAGGGGCTGTGCCAGCAGTCTGAGGGTTACTGGTTCAATCCCCACCTTCTACCATCCTAGTCACGTCCGTTGTGTCCATGGGCAAGACACTTCACCCTTGCTCCTAATGGGACCTGGTGAGCGCCTTGCATGGCAGCTCCCACCGTCAGCGTGTGAATGGGTGAATGTGTAAAATACTGTCAAAGCGCTTTGGGCTCCTTAAATTGGGTTAGAAAAGCGCTATACAAGTACAACCCATTTACCATTTACATAATAAAAATTCAACTACAGGCTCCCCCAATGGTGTAATAAATTAAGCATGCTGAGTTGACTTGAAACTTTTTAATGTTGCACTTTTTATATGTAGAAGAAAAGTTATGTCATTTTATTTCATCTAAGCAACAACTTGAGGCAGATTAATGTGGGCAAAATTATTATAGTGTTCCAAATAGAGATGCGCGGTTTGCGGTCTCATCCGTGGAGTCCGTGGATATATTGCGGGTCGGGCGGAGTGACATGACGAAAAAATAGATTTTAATCAGATTCGGGCGGGTGGCGGTTGAACCATCCGGAAATATTTAATATACATGGTTCTGGGATCGGTATCCTTTGCCATTCAAAGAGCCATTTAAGACCCGTGTCACAAAGCGAAGAAGACAATAGGAGACGCTAATATTCTGTAGAATGTCTGCCGCCAGTCACCCAGATAAGTATTAGGGCGTGCTATGAAGTCATTGACTTTGTCGCCTTCTACAACATGTACGATCTGCATGTCAGTCCAGCATCATGTTGTGTGTGGCTTCCGCGGAAACACGCACACGACTGCAAGGCGTGCTGGGTGACACAGAGTACACTAATGGTTGTGATATAAACAATTTTAACACTCTTAGTAATATGCGCCACACTGTGAAGGCAGACAATACAATATTGACAAACACATTTCGGTAGAACATCCTCACACTAGCACAACATAAAACGCAACACAACAAATACCCAGAATCCTTTGTATCCGTGACCGTTCCTGACTATTTTATACACCCCGCTAGCAGCAAACCCCTCCACCCCCACCCCCCGTGCGTCGGTAAGGTGGTCGGGGTTGGGGGCGCAGGGTTGTAAAATATTTCCAGGAATTGTCACGGATACAAAGGATTCTGGGTATTTGTGGTGTTGCGTTTATGTTGTGTTACTGTGAGGATGTTCTCCCGAAATGTGTTTGTCAATCTTGTTTGGTGTGGCTTCACAGCATATATATAGTGTTAAAGTTGTTTATATCACAACCATCAGTGTACTCTATCACCCAGTATGCCTTTCAATCTTGTACGTGTGATTGCGAAAGCTGCACACATGTTGCCGGACTAACAAGCGGATCGTACATGTTGTTGAAGGTGTCAAAGGCAATGGCTTCACAGCACGCCCATATTCTTTTCATCAGGATGAACGCTATTGGATAGTCGCGAGAACGTTAGCGGCTCCAATTGTCTTCATTACTCTGTGAAACAGGTTTAAATAACTCTGTGGGTAGTAAAGGCGGCCGACCTCTGATGTATTTCAGCGGGCGGTTGGCGGGCGGGTACGGTTCTGATAAAATGTTGGTTCGGGTGGACGGCGGGTGGATGACGACTTTGGTGATGCGGTTGATATAATTGCCTATCCGCGCATCTCTAGTTCCCAATGTTAAAAGGATCAATTGCGATATACGATATATATTATGATATTTTGCCTTGGCCTTAAATTAACACTTGATGCATATAATCACAGCAGTATGATGATTCTATGTGTCTACATTCAAACATTCTTCCTCATACTGCATTCATATATGCTACTTTTAAACTTTCATGCAGAGAGGGAAATCACAACTAAGTCAACTGAACCAAAGTGTATTTATTAAAGTTATTAAGCAATGGCACAAACATTCAAGTAATTTCCAAAACATAAATTGCAAGATTTATTATTATTATTAGCTTGCCGAACATGAGTCTGAACTTCAAATTTTATAAGGTAATGATCGGACATTACTTTAGTATACGGGAGTATCGTAACTTTGGAAACGGTGATACCTCTGACAAGCACTAGGTCTATCGTATTACCGCTGCGATGCGTCGGTTCATTTATTGTGTAAGGACACAGCTATCAATTATAGTCAGGAGCGCCAATCACGGTGGGTCAGATGGGGTATTCATATTGATAATTAAGTCCACCATTATAATTATATTATCGGCGCGCGTCACTAGATCAGCAACAAACTCTGAGAATTCACTTATAAAGTCCAAATAGTGCCCTGGGGGCAGTAGATAACAGTCAGGCACAGAGGCAGCAGTGTGGCAGACCTCATAGAAAGCACTTCAAACGATTTATATTTATTATTTAAGTTAGGACTAAAGTTAAAGTTTTTGTTGTATATTAGTGCGACCCCCCCACCCCTTTTAAGGGGACGGGCATTATGCGCATTCGTATAGTTAGGAGGAGATGCCTCATTTATCGCAAAAAAGTCGTCTGGTTTAAGCCAGGTTTCGCTTAGACCGATGACGTTAAGATTGTTGTCTCTAATGACTTCACTAACTAATAACGTTTTGGGAGACAATGATCTGATGTTTAGAAATCCCATATTATAGGTAGTGGGGTGATTTAAGGAGTTTTTCATAAAATTATCCGTATTAGCAATATTAATAACGTTGCGTTTATTATGCGCAACGCACTTAAAATAATTACGACCATATCTCGGAATTGATATGACGGGAATTTTCAGATTGTCTACTTTGTGCTGTGATAAACTGAACGCATCATCATTTGCCACCTCAGTAGAGCGCATGTCTAACTTTGTCATAGTCATAGCAGAAAAAACATTATGTGAGTTGTGTATTCTAAGAAAATTGCTATGTGTACAGGGATTATCCAGCCTGGCGCTGGCTAGTTGTAATTTAACTGACTCCATACCCAGGCTAGCAGGCTCTGTAATTGCCTGTGACCGGGCTTGCTCTAGTGCAGTTAGTCAAATGTGGCTCAATGCGAAATCTATGTTCCGAGACAAGAGGATAGCGCCTTCCTGGTTAGGGTGAAGGCCGTCTCTCCTCAGCAAGCCAGGTTTGCCCCAGAAGGTGGGCCAATTATCAATAAACTCAAATCCCTGTTGTCTACAGGAGCTATCCAGCCACTTGTTAAGAGAGACTAAACTGCTATATCTCTCATCATTGCCTCTCAGACTCCAACCATTGAAAAACATTGTAAAGTTCAAGACTTATGCTCATTTAAAAAACATCTCTTGCACATCATAATGGCAGCTACAGTTTTCATCTTAAAGATCTAAAAAAATAATTTGATAATGTCCGGTGGGCCAGATTGAAAAGCTTAACGGGCCACATGTTGACCCCGGGCCTTAATTCACCCAGGTCTGTTGTTGTGGCTTCATATTGGTAGCCGGAGGAACCGGTTTTTACCGGCCACCTCTCCTCTGCCTGACTTAATCTGCTCTTCTTATTCTTAATTCAAGATTAAGCACAGCTATCAGTGTAATCCCACTAGGCTACACGCACAGGACACCTCATTGGGTACACGTGCGCCAAGAGCAATTACACTACATTATTATGGTTGTCATTTGCAGCTGTGCACATGACAAGGAATGACTGGTCCATCTTGTCTTTCTAAAATGGGTGTATCTCTGCCAACACACACGTAGCAATGCACTTATACCTAAAATACCTGATATAACTTCTAGCATATTGGAGATTTGCTATAACAATATGTGGGGAAATATACTGCAAAAACCACTGTCATCTATCACAGGCCTGGGCAATTATTTCGCCTCGGGGGGCCAAATTTTCAGAAAAAAATGTGTCTATGTATCTATTTTTAGGAACACTAATACAAAACCTCACAATAATGTCTGATAGAATGCTAAAACGTTATGATAGACCACCTTAAACGGAATGGAATTTTACATTTTTTTTACTGAATGAGACATCCACAATGTACATGAAAATAAAGAATGTGGGATTTATAATATTAACTATGAACGATAAAACACTGAATATTGACCACATATGAACGTCACACCCCCTCTTGATCAGCATATTTTACAATCAAGCGAAATGCAACAAACAGCAAAATATGAACGCGAGGCGTAAAAAAACCCCACCTACTATCTGATAAATCTGATATACTGTGTGTCTCTAAGCTTTAGAAGTTTGTAAAAAATGTCCTTCTGCGTCTGTCACCGACACCCGCATTTCAGGCTGACACTGTGGAAACACACCCCACCCACACTGACTTAGATTACCATAACTAGTATATCATGCAAAAGCGCAGATTCCAACCATTGCAATACTTTGTATAGATCAAGACATTTGAAAACATCACTGCACATCGTAATTGCGGCTATAGTCTGGATCTTAAAGATCTAAAAACTTTCTTTGGTAATGTTCGGCGGGCCAGATTGAAAATCTTAACAGGCCTTAATTTGCCCAGGTCTGATCATCACATCACGCTACACCTCAGCCTAATCCCGGGCACGTCTGCTTTGTTTCTACTTTGGCTTTCTAACAATACTCAAAGTATTTGCACAACCATCATTCATGACAACCTGCAAGGCCGTCAGGGTAATTGGCGCAGCGTTTTACCCAGGTCAACTTCAGTTTGCACTACAGTGCCAATTAAGGATGTCAAGAACGTTTTGGTTTCTACATATTTTGTACACCTGTAGGGACATGGAACATGTTAAAAGTGTTACTAAAAATTGTCTGGATAGGCATTTCTATTTTCATTATTTCTTAAGGGAATGATCGTTTCAAAATCGCATCAGAGGTCTACCGGCACCTCAATTTGGAATATATTCAACCATAGAGGTTCTTCTGTGTAATTAAAAAAAAAAATGTTTTAATGAAAGACTAAATCAACATACTATTTGTTATGAATTAAATATAGTAAAGGGGTAAGAAAGACATGCTGTTTATGTACCTGTCTGAGAGGTCCTTCTCTGTCAGGCTGGGGGGACGCCACCTCCTCTTCTGCCCCGCTTTACTGTGGTGTCCCCCAAGGATCTATTTTAGGCCCCATCCTGTTCGCTCTTTATCTCCTCCCTCTTGGAGATATTTTTAAGAAACATGGAGTGTTTTATCACTTTTATGCAGATGACTGCCAAATTTATATGCCGATTTCAAAAAGCCACGGTCCCCTTACACCCCTTCTTAACTGTCTATGTGACGTCAAGGCTTGGTTAGCCCAGAATTTTTTAATAATGAATGAGGGGAAAAACGGAAATTGTAGTTTTTGGTCCGGCCCTTACTGACTTGGGACCATTGCAAAATTTTTTGCGTCCCAAAGTCACCAGCCTTGGCGTCACTATAGACAGCGATTTTAAACTAGAAAAACAAGTCAATGGCGTTTTAAAATCGTGTTTTTATCACCTTCGTCTTCTAGTAAAGGTTAAACCGTTTTTATCTTTTAACCTTTTTGAACAAGTCGTGCATGCTTTTATTTCAAGTGGCCTGGACTACTGCAATGCACTTTATGCTGGCATTAGCCAAAAAGCTCTCTCCCGGTTGCAGTTAGTCCAGAACGCGGCAGCACGACTTTTAACAGGGGCCAGGAAACGCCAGCATATAACCCCAATTCTTCAGAGTTTGCACTGGCTCCCTGTTCATTTTAGAATTGATTTTAAAACATTGCTGTTTGTTTTTAAATCTTTACATGGACTGGCACCTCAATATATCTCGGACCTCATCCAAATTTACATTCCTGCGCGCGCTCTGAGGTCCGAGAGCCAGCTCCAGCTCGTGGTGCCCAAGACCAGACTTAAGACCAGGGGAGACAGGGCCTTCTCTGTGGTCGGCCCTAAGCTCTGGAACACTCTGCCGCTCCATGTTCAAACTGCTTCCACAGTGGAGTGTTTTAAGTCTCGTCTTAAGACCCACTTTTATTCTTTGGCTTTTAACACTACGTGAGTTGTGTTGTCCTCTGTGTTTTTTATACACTTTGATTTTTATTTTACTGTTTTAATTGATTTTACCTTTTAAAATAGTTTTTAATCATATTTGTTTTTATATTGTTTTTATTGGTTTTATTTTTATTCATTTTTTGTTTTATTCAGTCATTGGTGGAGCATAATATTGTTTTTAACATGGCTGTGCAGCACTTTGGAAACTTTATTGTTGTTTAAATGTGCTATATAAATAAAGTGGATTGGATTGGATTGGGTTGACTAATCATTGAGGTCACTAACATGCATCATTTTGCCGGCTGAGTAGTTTTTTTGTAGATCAACTTGTTTTGCACTCAGTTGTTCTTCTCTGACTCTCTGTGGGATTCCAACAGTGTCACTGTACTTAAATGTCTGTTTGTGGCTGCAGTGGATGGATGTTTGCTGGAGTGTAGCCAGACCCGTTCTGACAGTCTGCACTATGTTCATAGAGCTACAATAACAATGTGTGCTCATGAGTGTCATCATGCATGTTGTCAATGTGCAAAGTAGACAAGAATGACTTATTTCTCATTTGTACATACTCAAATTAAGTTTATTGTAAGCCACAGTTTCAGAATTGGGCCCTCTCACATTTATATAGTTAATATTTCACATGCGCTTTAGTGGGTTTGGTCCATCTGTAAATGCTAGTTTAAGCAAGCAACTTGTTTTTATGTCAACATTACATTGTACAGGAGTAGAATTGTCTCAAATGTAATGCTTAAAGTCACAAAGTAGTTATTTTCATAAGATGATTATTTATAAATCAATCAAAAAGTGTCAAACAGTTATGAGTTCTAATACACACAGAGTTTAGTGAGCACAATACCAGACTTTTACAAAACTGGGAAAGTTGTGGTCAGTACCATCACTTCACATCCACTTTGACAATTTCCTAAGTGTTCTGTTTATTCCTGTTTTACAAAGTAGAGCTGGAAATCTGAGGGTACTCCAAAATACAATATGCAATTATATGGCGCAGACAGGCCCTATCTTCCAACAGTAAAGAATCCTTTAAAAAAAAATCCAGACTCCAGATCAACACCCAAACGTAATCAATTCCTGACATTTCATGAACGTTTTATCAAAATACCTTTTGAGTTATGTTGCTAACTAACTACAAAGCATACAAACAAACCCCAGCGAGTTATGTTGCTAACTAACTACAAAGCATACAAACAAACCCCAGCGAGTTATGTTGCTAACTAACTACAAAGCATACAAACAAGCCCCAGCGAATACATAACCCTTTGTCAGAGGTAATTAATGGAAAGTTAAATAAAATTGGCCTGTCCACGCATGTTTGTTTTGTTTGTTTGTCGCTTCCAAACAGGCTGCAAGAAAGAGAGAACCTTTTGTCAGACATCCACTGTTTTTGTCTCTGTGAATGGTGGCGGGGCAGCTAGCATACACACACACACACACACACACACACACACACACACACTGCAAAGTTTAGCCTTGTACTGTAAACTTAAAGGGGAACTGCACTTTTTTGGGGGATTGTCAGGTTCAAACACCGGTGACATCTATTAGACAAGACAAGAAGCAAAGACATCAAACAGAGACAGGATTCAATTTAGCTCATGAGGAGAGCGCCTGGACCTGTACCCTTGTACAGTGTCTTCCCACGCTCTGACGAGGGAGTTCCATGCCTCTACTTTTATTTGGGCCTTTTTTGGTTACATAGCATTACATTATATCACGCAGCTGCTCCTAAGGGGAGGTGGTCATAAAAATCTGTTGCACTCGGTCATAAAGAGTTCACGGTGTCAGGTCCTGCTTCCTCTGCTTTGTAGATTTTGGGTCAGGACAAGGTCTTTCCTGTGGCTGTCAATAGATCAAAGAAACCGACCTCATCGCATACAGTGGAGTTTTATAAGCCTTTTGCTTAATAAGATGGAAGACAGCTTTTGTCTTCTCGCAGGGGACCTTACCTCTATGGAACACAAAGTTGTGTGATAACTTTTATACAATTATTCTGACAGGAATTTTACTGATCGTCCACAATCATTATGAGAGACAAGAAGACAAAAGTTTTTACTTTTTTTGTCTAACATATACAGATCAGCTTGTTCTAGGCGGCTAGCAATGCAGCTAATGGGACCAATCAATTCTACTTCTTAATCACTTAAAAACTGCATCAAAAACCTGTCAACAATTCTTCATTTACATTCTCTAACTCGTATAATAACCAAGCTGTAGCGACATTATTGCAAGAGCAAACTCAAAGCGCTTTGACACTATTTACACACACACACACACACACACACACACACACACACACCCACCCCAATGGCGGGAGCTGCCATGCACAACCCTAACCACGACCCATCAGGAGCAAGGGTGAAGTGTCTTGCTCAAGGATACAACGGACGGGACGAGGTTGGTAGAAGGTGGGGATTGAACCAGGAACCCTCAGGTTGCTGGCACGGCCACTCTGCGCCACGCCGACCCTAGATAAGCTAGCTTCTACAACAACACCAAATTCGTGACGAATGAGTGCTTTGAACTAGGGCTGGGCGATATCGCGTTTTTTAATATCGCAATATTTTTAGGCCATATCGCGATATACGATATATCAGGGGTGCCCATTACGTCGATCGTGAGCTACCAGTCGACCGCGGGGGGTGTGGCAGTCGATCTCGAGCCAGGCTTTTAAAAAAAATAGACCTAAAAATGAGTGATCATCAATCTTCACCAAGACGTCACTTAAATGACATTCACGGTACCGGAGGGTCTTGTGAGATGACGCTGGCTGCTGCAAGATCATTATTATGAAAATATGACCGAGAGGAAGGCGAGAAACACTTTTTATTTCAACAGACTCTCGCACCGTACCTTCCGTCAAAACTCTAAAGGCCGACTGCACATTTCCTATCTTCACAATAAAAGCCCTGCTTCATGCTGCCTGCGCTAACTAAATACAGAGTCTCGGAAAACTGGCGTGCACAAGCGATCCCTCAGAAAGCTGGCGTGCACATCACTTGTGCACGCCAGCTTTCCGAGACTCTTATTTTGTTAGCGCAGGCAGCATGAAGCAGGGCTTTTATTGTGAAGATAGGAAATGTGCAGTCGGCCTTTAGAGTTTTGACGGAAGGGACGGCGCGAAAGTCTGTTGAAATAAAAAGTGTTTTTCTCGCCTTCCTCTCTGTCATTTTTTCATAATAATGAACTGGCAGCAGCCAGCGTCATCTCACAAGACCCTCGGGTGCCGTGAATGTCAATCAAGCAAGCTACGGAATTTGCCGCCAATGTTTTTCTTGTAAAGTGTATGGAAGCTGGATGAATTAGATGCCAAAAACCAACCACTTTCATGTGGTATTGTACAGAAAGGACAACTTTTTTTCTCCTCCATTTGAAAATGTGGGCGTTATCATTATTACTGTCTGATTCCAATCAATGCAAGTCATCAGAATCAGGTAATACACCAACTTATATTCTTGTCTTTGTGAAAGAAAGACATCTATATGTGTTACACATGCTTGTATTATCATTAAACACATTTAACTTGTTTACAAAAATGTCTCTTTCATAAATAAATAAATATAAATGATATATATAAATGAGGTAGATCCCCTCGAGTTGGTCAATTGAAAAGTAGCTCGCCTGCAGAAAAAGTGTGGGCACCCCTGCGATATATATTACGATATTTTGCCTTGGCCTTGAATGAACACTTGATACATATAATAACAGCAGAATGATGAGTCTGTGTCTACATTCAAACATTCTTCTTCATACTGCATTCATATATGCTACTTTTACACTTTCATGCAGAGAGGGAAATCACAACTAAGTCAATTGACCAAAAGTGTATTTATTAAAGTTATTAAGCAATGGCACAAACATTCAAGTCATTTCCAAAACATAACTTGCAAGATTGTCGGAGACATTTTAAGTGTCAAATAAAAATGAGCTGAATAATAGTAAATCAAATGGTATTTCTCCATCACTATGTGGTAGGTTACTACGGACATTATAAAAATTTTTTTATCTCTAGCGAGTGACTTTTCAAATGATGCTACATATTAGCAGTAATGCTACTCTTTATAGCAACACTTTTCCCCCCCACACTTGACAAATTACGGTTGTCTGCCGCATTGTCGGCAGTAAGTCGAACACATTTCCAGTGAGGGTTGGACTCCGCCAAGGCTGTCCTTTGTCACCGATTCTGTTCATAACTTTTATGGACAGAATTTTTAGGCGCAGTCAAGGCGTTGAGGGGTTCCGGTTTGGTGACCGCAGGATTAGGTCTCTGCTTTTTGCAGATGATGTGGTCCTGATGGCTTCATCTGTCCGGGATCTTCAGCTCTCACTGGATCAGTTTGCAGCCGAGTGTGAAGCGACCGGAATGAGAATCAGCACCTCCAAGTCCGAGTCCATGGTTCTCGCCCGGAAAAGGGTGGAGTGCCATCTCCGGGGTGGGGAGGTGACCCTGCCCCAAGTGGAGGAGTTCAAGTACCTAGGAGTCTTGTTCACGAGTGGGGGAAGAGTGGATCGTGAGATCGACAGGCGGATCGGTGCGGCGTCTTCAGTAATGCGGACGTTGTACCGATCCGTTGTGGTGAAGAAGGAGCTGAGCCGGAAGGCAAAGCTCTCAATTTACCGGTCGATCTACGTTCCCATCCTCACCTATGGTCATGAGCTTTGGGTTATGACCGAAAGGATAAGATCACGGGTACAAGCGGCCGAAATGAGTTTCCTCCGCCGTGTGGCGGGTCTCTCCCTTAGAGATAGGGTGAGAAGCTCTGCCATCCGGGAGGAACTCAAAGTAAAGCCGCTGCTCCTTCACATGGAGAGGAGCCAGATGAGGTGGTTCGGGCATCTGGTCAGGATGCCACCCGAACGCCTCCCTAGGGAGGTGTTTAGGGCACGTCCAACCGGTAGGAGGCCACGGGGAAGACCCAGGACACGTTGGGAAGACTATGTCTCCCGGCTGGCCTGGGAACGCATCGGGATCCCCCGGGAAGAGCTAGACGAAGTGGCTGGGGAAAGGGAAGTCTGGGTTTCCCTGCTTAGGCTGTTCCCCCCGCGACCCGATCTCGGATAAGCGGAAGAAGATGGATGGATGGATGTTCGACATATTCCCACTTGAAGCCGAACCACCGCCAGACGATGGAAACCCTGCCGTTTTTATTGGGAATTAAGTCTTCCTTCATTTGTTACCAGGGCCGCACCATCTTTCTCTCATACGGTTACGTTAGCAGCTAACGTTAGCCACGCCGCTACCTCTCTGCTGGGCGAGGGTGTGTATGTGACGTGTGAGGTGACAGTTTGTGACGTGTGTAAGAATGTGCGCCTGCTTGTCTGAAGGAGACACAGGAAAGAGCGAGGAGAGCCTGTAGTGTAAGGCCCGCAGCTAAAAGTCCTGCATGTGAACGTATAATCGAATATTACGATAGTCATTTTCAATATCGCACAGAGACAAATCCTGTATATCGTATATATATCGCCCAGCCCTACTTTAAAGACTTTAACAGATGTATAGATGGAACTGCTTTACAGTGCAATTCATTAGAACGGGACTCTCGCTGCTGTGTTGGATCCGCTTTGGACTGGACTCTCGCGACTGTGTTGGATCCATTATGGATTGAACTTTCACAGTATCATGTTAGACCCGCTCGACATCCATTGCTTTCCTCCTCTCCAAGGTTCTCATAGTCATCATTGTCACCGACGTCCCACTGGGTGTGAGTTTTCCTTGCCCTTATGTGGGACTACCGAGGATGTCGTAGTGGTTTGTGCAGCCCTTTGAGACACTAGTGATTTAGGGCTATATAAGTAAATATTGATTGATTGATTGATTGATTATTGCGCAGAGCAATCAAAATTACAGTTTGTCTTTTAAATTAGTCGACTATTTGAAAAAATAGCCATTAGTGGCATCACTGTTCTTCACTTTTTACTTTTTCTACCGATTCACTGGCGGACTTTGAAGGCTTTTCCATGACTCGATTCCATTCCTTTACTAGATGAAGTCATTTAGCTCCGAGGAGGTGGCGGTTTTTGTTTGCTTCTGTGAGCATTAGACGTTCTCATTAGCTTTTTGGTGGGCTCCTATAAAATGTTCCAGTCTCCCTCATAACATTCCAGGATGTCTTTTACCCTCCATATAGTCTGTATAAGCCTTTTGGCTGTCGTCCCGGCAGATTGTGGCTCCAGGAAGTTTTGGTTTTCCATGTTTAAATGGAAAGACAAACCTGTAAACGACAGCATCTCATAAAAAAACAAAGGCTTGGCAAGCATATCTTAAGGGCCAATATGATATAAGGCTGCGCCTATCCATTAATTTAGTTATTGTGCAAACTGTTGAGTAGTTTGTTCCTTTAATCGAGTAATTGGATAAAACGCCTTAGCCTCACCATGTATTTTAGCGAAAAAAAAGTTGAAATAAATGGGCAGTAAGGTGGAAACGGGGTTAGTGCATGTGCCTCACAATACGAAGGTCCTGAGTTGTCCTTAATAAATGATTTTTCTGCTTAACATATTGTTCACCTTCAGTTTTTTTCGTAATGATAGCACATCATTAACATTGAAATGTTCCTTTTAAACTTGTTTGCATTAGTAAAAATTGACGAACAACAGCACACAGATCACACCACCGCTCTTGTATGCGCAGTGCGAAACTATGTCCGGGTATTTTAAGTTCAGGACACTCAATATTGTTCGTTTTTTGTCAATTTTTCATTGGTTACACTCATTAAATGATTAATCAATGCAACATTATATAAACCAAAGCTATTAAAAAAAAAAAAATCTAATCGATTTCATCTGATTAATCTTTTACTGCCCTATTACTCTATAAATAAAACGTATGTAACTTAAAATAGTTTGTGTACAGCTTCCTGGTGCCAACTAATTGTCATTTACAGCGGGTGGTGAATCTGCACAGTGACTCTAAAGCAGGGGTGTCAAACATATGGCCCGTGGGCCAGATCAGGTCTTATCCGGCCCGCCTGATGAGTTTGCCAAGTATTAAAATGAGTTGCATTTTTTTTTTTTAATGAAAGAAAGTGCTGTTCTGAATGTGTCCACTGGATGTGGGCTCTACCGAGGATGTTGTTGTGGTTTGTACAGCCCTTTGAGACACTGGTGATTTAGGGCTATAAAAATAATCATTGATTGATCGATTGATGTCACAATAGCAATTCTGTTAGGACCAGTAAGAGGTACAAAGTAAAGCGTGGAAACTTAAAACCTGCCGTTTTGTGTCTTCCGCTTCAAACACATCGTTATTTGGCACCTTTACTCCCCAATAATGTCTTTGTGTAAGTTTTAGGAATAGACGCTAGTATCTTGTGTACTCGGATAATCAACTTTTGCCTTGAAAATAATTTTTTTGTCTTGAAAATCAACTTTTACATTGAAAATCCTTTTTTGTCTTGAATATGCCTCGTTGTCCTCTTTTTTTCCATAATAATAACATTAATTTAAATAATAGATGGGTAAAACTCTTTTCTGTACACCCAAAACGGTTCGGAATATCACAGCCACTAGAGGCGGCACATGGACCAAACCGGTGAAATAAGGTGTTCTACCAATGGGTTCTAGGATTACCGCCACAACAGGCGCCAACTAAGGTATGAAAATATTGTGAGAAAACTTAACCCTTTTGAAAAGTTTTACCTCCTATTCTCACGGTTTGTTGAGTTAACTCTGGATTGATACGTGGACATGACAAAGGAGGTGTTTGATACCTCAAAGAGTTTACATGTTGTGTTTTTTGTTCAATCCCAGAAAGACTGTGACTTAAAGTTGAATCCTGGCTTTGTAAATAAACGTCTAAACTCATTGTGTTTTTGAAACTGCACCAATTTCCTCAAAATTTTCAACAATCTTGAAGTGTTTTTCCCAGAGGAAATTTTGTGATTTGTACGTTTTCACAATGTGCTTGTTCTATTTTTGGCCAAAGTAAAACAAAGTAAACAACCTGGAGTTGTCTTTATTTTGAAGTTATCATGCCATGATTTTACCATTCCGGCCCACTTGGGAATGGATTTTCCTCCATGCGGCCCCTGAGCTAAAATGAGTTTGACACCCCTGTTCTAAAGTTTATGCAGGTTTCATTTCTACAACAGTTTCCCTCACATTGAGATATTGCGTAAACAACAACAAACTTAGTCAAGTGATGGACCGCTCGCCTGTATCGATTGGGGACATCTCTACGCTGCTGATCCGCCTCCGCTTGAGATGGTCTCCTGTGGACGGGACTCTCGCGGCTGTCTTGGATCCGCTTTGAACTGAACTCTCGCGGCTGTGTTGGAGCCACTATGGATTGAACTTTCACAGTATCATGTTAGACCCGCTCGACATCCATTGCTTTCGGTCCCCTAGAGGGGGGGGGTTGCCCACATCTGAGGTCCTCTCCAAGGTTTCTCATAGTCAGCATTGTCACTGGCGTCCCACTGGATGTGAATTCTCCCTGCCCGCTGGGTGTGAGTTTTCCTTGCCCTTTTGTGGGTTCTTCCGAGGATGTTGTAGTCGTAATGATTTGTGCAGTCCTTTGAGACATTTGTGATTTGGGTCTATATAAATAAACATTGATTGATTGATTCTCAAATATTGTCTGCTACACCCCCTTTAGGAAGAAAGTAATATTTCACACCCACTCGCCCACTCTCCATCATGATTATTACATGTACGAAACCCAAAACCAGGAAAGTTGGCAAGTTGTGTAAATCGTGAATAAGAACAGAATACAATGATTTGTCCAGAGGACAAAACGTCCACAGTTTCCAAAAACAATTAGAATGTGGACTTGTCAGACCACAGAACGCTTTTCCGCTTTGCATCAGTCTATCTTAGATGAGATCGGGCCTAGCGAAGCCGGCGGCGGTTCTGGGTGTTGTTGATTAATGGCTTTCGCTTTGCATAGTAGAGTTTTAACTTGCACTTACAGATGTAGTGACGAACTGTAGTTACTGACAGTGGTTTTCTGAATTGTTCCTGAGCCCATGTGGTGATATCCTTTACACACTGATGTCAGTTTCTGGTGTAGTACCGTCTGACGGACCGAAGGCCACGGGCATTCAATGGTGGCTTTCAGCTTTGCCGCTTACGTGCAGTGATTTCCTTAGATTCTCGGAACCTTTTGATGCTATTACGGACTGTAGATGGTGAAATTCCTTGCAATAGTTGGTTGAGAAATGTTGTTCTTAAACTGTTTGACAATTGGTTCACGCAATTGTTGACACAGTGGTGACCCTCGCCCCTTCTTTGTTTGTGAATGACTGAGCATTTCGTAGAAGCTGCTTTTATACTCCATCATCAATCAATCAATCAATCAATGTTTACTTATATAGCCCTAAATCACTAGTGTCTCAAAGGGCTGCAAAAACCACTACGACATCCTCGGTAGGCCCACATAAGGGCAAGGAAAACTCATACCCAGTGGGACGTCGGTGACAATGATGACTATGAGAACCTTGGAGAGGAGGAAAGCAATGGATGTCGAGCGGGTCTAACATGATACTGTGAAAGTTCAATCCATAATGGATCCAACACAGTCGCAAGAGTCCAGTCCAAAGCGGATCTAACACAGCAGCAAGAGTCCCGTTCACAGCGGAGCCAGCAGGAAAACATCCCAATTAGCCTGTTCACCTGTGTAAAGTTCCAAATAAGTGTTTGATGAGCATTCCTCAACTTTCTCAGTCTTTTTTGCCAATTGTGCCAGCTTTTTTGAAACAAATTCCAAATGAGCTATTATTTGCAAAAAAATGTCCTTTTACCATTTCGAACGTTAAGTATCTTGTCCATGCAGTCTATTCAATTGAATATAAGTTGAAAAGGATTTTCATAACATTTTATTCTGTTTTTATTTACGATTCACACAAAGTGCCAACCCCGCCTTCTGCCCGATTGTAGCTGAGATAGGAGTCAGCGCCCCCCGCCACCCCAAAAAGGGAATAAGCGGTAAAAAATGGATGGATGGACAACGTGCCAACTTCACTGCTTTTGGGTTTTGTATAGGGATGCACCAAAATGAAAATTTGTGGCCGAAACCGAATAAAATTTGAGCGCTTGGCCGAAGGCCGAATACCAAATACCGAATACCGAATAATAAATGCAGTTTTTCACAACTTTTTTATATTGCATAAATAGCCTAGAATACATTTTTAGACATGTTTTTCAAATAAAGTACATTTTTATTGAATATTGACATTTTTAAATATTCCAGTAGCCTTTGCTTTTCAAAAAAAGCACAGTTTTTCATTTATATTAGGCCTTCAAACAAAACATGCATTCCAAAAAAAAAAATAAAGTGCATTAAAGTGGATAAACCCACAACAAATGAATTATTGTCCTTTTGGCAAAAGTCTGCTTAGCCACAGTAGATATGCTAATAATGTAAACAGAAGGCTCAAGTAAATCTCAATTAAGTGTGTGCTTGTAACCTCTTACACTTATACAGGTAGCCTACACAACAGGCTAATAATGTAAACAGAAGCCCCACTAAATCTCAATTAAGTGTGTGCTTGTAACCTCATACACTTATACAGGTACACAACATATCCCAGGCCAGAACAGATTTGTCAATAACAGTACTTCAGCTTCAGAATAAAAAGAAGGAAACTAACTATGTATAAAACAATTTAAATTTAACACTGCACGTTGGTTGATTGCGTCACCGCGTCAAAAAATTGCGTCTTTGCGTCACACGCCACTATTCGGCCTTGCTTTTAACTCATTCCACCGAAGGCCGAATGTGGCTTTTTTTTGCCATATTCGGCCGAATATATTCGGTTACCGATTAATCGGTGCATCTCTAGTTTTGTATCATTTGTCTATAAAATAGTTATACCTCTGCATACTCTTGTAAGCTTATTAACATTGACGTCTCCCCCCGTGGTTACAGTGAAGAAGAGCGCTACATCCTCTTCATCATATTCTGGTACGGCAACAAAAAGCTGGATCCCTAACCCGCTTCCCCCACCTAGACCAATACCCCTCATCTGCTTTTCTTTGAATGACTTATTAGCAGTTTCCAGTGCTTGCAAGTCACATCTAATGAATCACTGTAAGTACTTTTAATAAGGATTAGCGCACACAAAGCTGCGTCTGGTGCTGGACTTGAATATGTGTCAGCCGAGTGGCTCCCTGATTTTCTGTATAGGTCCAAAGAATGTACGCTTGTTTGGCTGCTTGCTCTGCGACTGAATGAACACTCTCTGCAATCTCTTGTGAAGGAGCGCGAGATCTCCAATTCGCCTCTTCTCGCTCGCTTCTGTTATTACCACGGAGAGTAGTGGGGGTTGGAGAATGTAAGGCCGTCGTGGAGATGCTTGAATCTTTGTGTTTCTGCAGGCTTCTTTCCTTGTCTCTCTATTATTGATATGGGGCCTAACCTTTGTCTGGCTCGCTTCCCCTAGCCAAGCATTGACCATGCACGCGGCGTGTGAGAGCGCCTCTTCGCCCTCCAGCGTTACTGCATTTTTGCTTCTCGGTCAACCTCAGCTTGGAGATGATACCAGATAACACTGCGCTGAGATGCCGGTTTCTTAACATGTGCAAAATCTGTGTGATTTTGCGTCCTCTTGGTTACGTGGAGTGCAAATCTTCATTTTAAAACTTCTTTCTCGTCATGAGACTTTTGAGTGGGTAAGGGTTTCCGTGGCAACTGTTCCTGCCATCTGTGTGCTGTATGTTGTGCGAATGTTGGCTAATATAGCAGCATAGCATAAGTATGGCACGGCATGTGGTTTGAAATACTCTGTTTCAGTTGTTTTTTTTTCTGCAAGGAAGTGATTAGAGGAGACTGAATACTCTCAAAGTATTTCCCTCTCCTGCAGTAGACATATTGTCTCAAATAATTGCTGGAGGCCATGATTGCAGCAAACCTGTTAGATTTAAATCCAATTCAATGTTTATCATCCATCCATCCATCCATCCATGTTATACCGCTTATTCCCTTTCGGGGTCGCGGGGGGCGCTGGCTCCTATCTCAGCTACAATCGGGCGGAAGGCAGGGTACACCCTGGACAAGTCGCCACCTCATCGCAGGGCCAACACAGATAGACAGACAACATTCACACTCACATTCACACACTAGGGCCAATTTAGTGTTGCCAATCAACCTATCCCCAGGTGCATGTCTTTGGAGGTGGGAGGAAGCCGGAGTACCCGGAGGGAACCCACGCATTCACGGGGAGAACATGCAAACTCCACACAGAAAGATCCCGAGCCTGGATTTGAACCCAGGACTTCAGGACATTCGTATTGTGAGGCAGACGCACTAACCCCTCTTCCACCGTGAAGCCCTCAATGTTTATCAATCAATGTTTATTTATATAGGCCTAAATCACAAGTGTCTCAAAGGGCTGCAGAGGCCACAACGACATCCTCGGTTCAAATCCCACATCAGGGCAGATTAATGTTTGATAAAAGTCCCAAATTATTATTTTTCTTTTTCAAATTTAAATATGTGGTTTAATGGAATTATAGCTTTTATTACCAAAAATGTTTGTTACAGTAATTGTCAACGGTGTTATTTTTTGACGGCAGTTTTCAATTTAATTTTAGTCAGTCTTCTGATTGTCATTATGTAGTAATCTAAATTCATTTAGTTTTAGAAAAAAATAGTGAACAACATAAGGAGATAACGTCCGCAGGAACCTACCACATAGAGATGTGATTTCCTATTATGCAGCTCATTTTTATTTGACAGTTATTGAAATATGTATATTGTGTGACATCATGCACAAAAGTGCACTTTTTTTGTTTTAAACTATTGTAGTGGCGTTCTGTACAAAAAGTGCACTTTTATTTAGTGTTTTGATATGTCATCTTAGTGACATCATGCACAAAAGTGCACTCATAGCTGGTTTTAAAATGTCTCTGACAATCTTGCACTTTCTGTTTTGAAATGACATGAATGTTTGTGCCACTGCTTAATAACTGTTTCATAAATACACTTTTGGTCAATGACCTAGTTGTGGTTTCCCTCTCTGCATGAAAGTTTAAAAGTAGCATTTATTAATGCAATATGAAGAAGAATGTTTGAATGTAGACACATGGAATCATCATACTGCTGTGATTATATGCATCAGGTGTTCATTTAAGGCTAAGGCAAAATATGGAGATATATATCGTGTATCGCTATATGGCATAAACATATCAAGATATTAAAAAAAGGCCATATCGCCCAGCCCTACTTGGTACCTCTTTTTGTGTATTTGGGATCTCCGTAAACCCCAAAAATTTGAATTAAAACCATATTTCTAAAACAATCTTGCCTTCTTTCAGACTTGCTCAAATGAGCTGTTTGGATTTTGTCACCATGTTGACTTATTTTGCCTTAGTTACGTCAGCAGATATATCCATATATGATAGAGGTTTACCTGATGAGCTTTGAGTGAGTCTGCCATTTGTATTCAGTTGTAGTTTATACAGTAGTTGCAGTGACTAAGTTTCCTATTTTTCCTTCCCAGTTTTTGCACTGGTAGTAATGTGTTTTTCTTTTTTGTTTTTGCAGCCTCTTGCCTTCTTCAGTCATGATGTAGACTCGGCCAGCGCCGTGATGCTTCAGGTGGAACGCTCTGTGACGAGCAGCAGCGACTGATTCTCTCTCCTTCGGTACACCACACACCTGCCTCTCTATGTCTCCCCCGATTGGCTGGAAGTGCCATGTCGTCCGCCAGACCCCCTGCGGCCCTGCCCCTTAAGAAGGGAAGGAAACTGGAGAAATTAGAGGTGATGGCTGAGCCGGTTCAGGCCACCAATGAGGAGCTGAGAAGCAAAATGATGGACATCCAGATCGAGCTTCAGCAGGAGCGTGGCAAGGTAGGAAAGCACAGTGACAAAAGATATGCAATACGATATTATTAATGTTATCATACTTTTTGGTCTATTTAGACTACCATATTTTTCGGACTGTAAGGTGCGCTTAAAATCCTTTCATTTTCTCAAAAATCGACAGCGCGCCTTATAACCCGGTGCGCCTAATGTAGGGCATAGTTCTGGTTGTGCTTACCGACCTCGAAGCAATTTTATTTGGTACATGGTTTAATGAAAAGTGTGACCAGTAGATGGCAGTCACACACAAGATACACATGTAGAATGCAAGATGAAACCAGTAAACAACACCAAAACTTAATTTATGTTCCATTGAGAATATAGAACATTGATTGATTGAGACTTTTATTAGTAGATTGCACAGTACAGTACATATTCCCTACAATTGACCACTAAATGGTAACACCCCAATACATTTTTCAACTTGTTTTAAGTCGGGCTCCACGTTAATCAATTCATGGTATTACACACGGCACTCAAAGATCTGTCAAAATGTTTTTGGTACGACTTCGGTAAGCTATGACGTTGCAGCGCTTGATGGATTGTCGGCGCGTTAAACATACAAGTATTATTATGGTGCGTGTGTAAGGACCGCAAATAGGCACCTGGTAGCAGACATATTACCTAGAGCAGTGTTTTTCAACCTTTTTTGAGCCAAGGCGCATTTTTTTTCATTGAAAAAATCCCGAGGCACACCACAGGCAGAAATCATTGAAAAATGAAACTCAGTAGACAATAAAAAGTCGCCGCAATTGTTGGATGTGAATTTAAAGCATAACCAAGCATGTATCACTATGGCTCTTGTCTCAAAGTAGGTGTACTGTCATGACCTGTCACATCACGACATGGCTTATTTTGAGTTGTAGTGTTTTAGTTCTTGTCCTGCGCTCCTATTTTGGTGACTTTTCCTGTTGCAATTTTATGTCTTCCTTTGAGCGCTATTCCCCGCACCTGCTTTCTTTTAGCAATCAAGAATATTTAAGTTGTTGCTATTTTTTTCTGTGTGGACATTGTCATGTATGGATGTACTTTGTGGACGCCGTCTCTGCTCCACACGCTGTAAGTTTTTGCTGTCGTCCAGCATTCTGTCTTTGTTTACTTTTGTAGCCAGTTCACTTTTAATTTCGTTCGACATACCCATCCCTAAGCTTTAATGCCCTTTCTTAGGCACAGTTAACTTTTGTTTATTTTTGGTTTAATCATTAGATACCTTTTTACCCGCACACCGCCTCCGGCTGTCGTCTGCTTATTGTGGTCACGACAAACCATCGTCTCACACAACGTGTTCCCAACATCTACAAAGCAATTAGCTACTGGCTTCCACCTACTGATATGGCAGGGGTGCCCATTACGTCGATCGCGAGCTACCAGTCGACCGCGGGGGCTGTGTCAGTCGATCTCGAGCCAGGCTTTTAAAAAAAAAATAGACCTAAAAATTAGTGATCATCAATCTTCACCAAGACGTCACTTAAATGACATTCACGGTCTTTCTTGTCTTTGTGAAAGAAAGACATCTATATGTGTTACACATGCTTGTATTATCATTAAACACATTTAACTTGTTTACAAAAATGTCTCTTTCATAAATAAATAAATATAAATGATATATATAAATGAGGTAGATCCCCTCGAGTTGGTCAATTGAAAAGTAGCTCGCCTGCAGAAAAAGTGTGGGCACCCCTGTGATATGGTATAACATGGTTACTGTGCCGAGGTCAAGACAGCACTGACACTCAACAACACATTATTTGCAGATTATAATTACTGGTTTGCAAAAAATATATTGTAACCCAAATAGGTGAAACTGCATAATGTCCCACGGCACACTGGTGTACCGCGGCACAGTGGTTGAAAAACAAGGACATAGAGTTTTTTTTTTTCACAAAAACAAAACCCAAAACCAACTTTTCTTACCTTCTGGTACCTGCTGATGTTTATTTTGGATATGCATAAGTCCAGGAAAGGTGAGCGCGTCCGTCATTGTAGTCTGTGACGATTACGTAGTCATAAGCTGCTTCTTTTGCTCTACCTTCTTATGTGGCATTCATCTTCCGCTCTTGCCATTTCTAATATAAAGTAGCGTAAAGTTCTTACTTATATCTATCAGTAGACTAGCTATCAAAGTGCTAATAACTGTAGTTGGTTTACATCATTCAACTTTAAAACTTTAATTAGTACAGGGTTCCGGTTGGACTGTTTTTGACGGGACACATTTCCGTTGTTGTTGCACTAGTGAGGCACAGATGAGAAGATGCTGCTTCGTTATTGATTGAAGTAAAGTCTGAATGTCATTAAAACAGTTAGCTCCATCTTTTGACACTTCTTCCACTCCCGTCCTTGCACGCTACACCGCTACAACAAAGATGACGGGGAGAAGACACTGTCGAAAGTGAGCCACGTAAATAAGTCCGCCCACAAAATGGCGCATAGTGAAGAGACGCTCAGAAAGCGACCTGAAAATGGGTCTGCGAAACATCATCTATGCAACACTTTCACCAAAGAACCACCATTACTTGTTATGTAGACCAGACGGAAGTGTTTTAATTTCAGAAATAAATCCTAATTTTAATTCGCCTTATAATCCGGTGCACCTTTTGTATGACAATAGACCTGAATAAACCCGCTCATCGGCAGTGCTCCTTTTCATCCGGTGCACCCCGTGGTCCGAAAAACACGGTACTTGTCACGAATAATGGAAAAGAGTTGTGTATTCCAGGTGTGCAAGCTACGCGAGCGCCTCCAGGAGCAGCGCCAGGCTCGGGAGCTGGAGCAGCACAAACACGCCGTAGCCATCACCGACCTGCGCGCCAAACTCCACGAGGAGAAGCTACGCGAGACGGCGGTGGCGCGTGAAGCCCTCGCAAGGCAGCATGAAGCCGAGCTGGCTAGGACGATAAAGATCCGGGACAACGAAGTCCAGAGACTCCAGGGATTGGTGAACGCCCTGAGGGACGGAGCGGCTGACAAGCTGAAAAACGCCCTTCTCGGCGAGGCTCGAGAGGAGGCCAGGAGAGCCTTTGATGGCGAGAGACTTAAGCTACAACAAGAGGTGTGAGCAGGAATACTGGTCTATGTTGTTGAGGAATGTGGAAGTTATGTACGCATTGAAAACAGGAAGCAGGGCGGAAGAAGTCTTCTGCCAAGCTATTGTTTCTCTGGTCGCCTGCTCAGAGAAACGAGGCTTCTCTCATGACAGCTCTTCAATGTGTTTGTTTACAAATGTGTAAATGTCCGCCCAACTTTCAGATCCAGGAATTGAAAGCAGGCAAGAAGCAGGCCGACGAGGCGCTGACCAACGCACTGCAAGCGGACAAAGCCAAAGCAGCTGATCTGAGGACAGCTTACCAGCAGCACCAGGATGAGGTGCATCGCATCAAACGCGACTGTGAGCGAGACATCCGTCGAGTGGTGAGGCGGAACACAAAAAATAAGCTTCTTTACATTTATTGGAACATCATCAGACAGCTTCTCACCTGGGTGGGTGTAGGAATCGGTGTAACTTGGCCTGTCGCCATCACGTCTCAACCTCGTCACTGCCACCACATTCTGGGGAGCAATAGACTACAGACTGTGGTGAAGTAGGCCGGCTTCGTTGGATGAAGAAGCCTACAACTTTTGGTTGTGTTTTACGCTCCATTTGCTTAATGGCGATATACGATATTTTTTCCCTAAAGTAAAAACCAAACAGTCCTAGTTACCTGAGATAAAAAAATAATGACTTACAAAGTCAAATTAATGACTTACTGTATGTAAGCGTTTCAAAAAAAGAGTTAAAAGTGGGACCACATGCTGACATATGCTCAACTCAACATGCTTAATTTATTACAGCATTTAGGAAGCCTGTAGTTGATTTTTATTATGTAAATGTTATATTTTTATCAACATGTGATAGCAGGGACCCTGCCATTCAAAACTAGGCTGCTACACTACTAATGATTAATGTAACTATAGCTGAAAAAATAGTACAATAGCAATAGGAGAGACTATTCATCCCTGAAAAGCATGGAGTTCATGTAGGCTTTATGATGCATTTACATTATTATATACACTATCAGAGACGGCTTCAGGAAACTCCTGATTTAACAGACAGGGCTTTGCTGGCCGTAACACACACACCAACGTTGCGCTAAAAGCTAATTAGCCTTCACCTTAAGGACTGCGAGCAAGCAGAGCTGCTGCTTATGTTTCTAGTACGTCAACGGGCTCATAGTGATGTTACTAGTAGTTGACCTGGAGGGGTTTATTATAATTTGGGAAGAGTCCGCTGCCCTATGCTCACCTTTCTGCTCAGTCCACCGAAGGAGCACTGATTACATGCGCTCTGAATACGCACTGCTGATTGGCTGTTACATGCGCTCTGAATACGCACTGCTGATTGGCTGTTACCGCTCTGCAGGTAACCAATCAGATGGTTCTGTGGGTGGGACAATGCTGGGTGTTGCAGAGACCTACTGACAAAGGTAGAACTAAGCGGAGCAGCTTGTTAAGACTTTATGTTAGGTGTTGGCTCTTTGTTGTTAAGGCGGCCGCCTCGGGAAACCTTGCCCTTTTACCGTGTGGAGTTTGTGTTGGTATTCGGAATTAAAATCCAGTTGCTTATTAACCACATAACTGCATTTTTCTAACAAAGAGGATTATGAATTTTTTTTTAAGAACAAGTCCCTTGTTCACAGAGCCTTCTGCTCGCTGCGGTCATTAAAGTTAAAGTATGCAGAGGACAAATTTCACCACACCTACTTCCCCTTGTTCACCCCCTGGGAGGTGAGGGCAGCAGCGGTGCTGCGCCCGGGAATCATTATTGGTGATTTAACCCACAATTCCAAGCCTGGATGCTGAGTGTCAAGCAGGGAGGTAACGGGTCCCATTTTTTATAGTCTTTGGTATGACTCGGCCGGGGTTTGAACTCACAACCTACCGATCTCAGGTTGGACATTATAACCACTACGCCACTGAGTAAGCCTTGTAGCCATAATGTAATTGTTACACTTGTCCTGCTGTTCGGTCCGGTGCAGACTGTAGTCGAGGAGCACAGGGAAGACGTTCCCTTCAAGGCCGATGTCATTTCAATGCCCTTTAATTGATAGTTTAACCTTGTAAAATTGTTCTGTCAAAGAACAGTTTAGTGTCAAGCTCACCTTCCTGAGTTTTTCTGTCATCCTTCACCGTAGATAGATGAGCTGAAGGCTAAAGACCGCGTGGTGTGTGCCCTGGAGAGAGAGCTGGGGATGCAGGCCGGCTACACCCAAAGGCTTCAGCTCCAGAAAGAAGCCCTGGATGAGCAGCTGGTTCACGTACGAGAGGCTGAGAGACACAACCATGGCAGCCCAAAGAGAGAGGTGGTGCCTAGGTTAGGGGACAGCACAGACCTCCTCAACAACCAAGTACATATAACTTCATTGATATCATTTGTACTTCAACTGTGTTTTTAAGACTGTTTTTTATGTAGTGCTGCTTTATTTGAGCCCAACAAATTAGTATTTCAGTCCTATTTAAATGACTGGGACATCTGTAATGATACAGCTATGCTAATACTCTATAAAGTCATAGTTGAGCAGCCATCCATCTCATGCTCCACTCTGTCACGCCCCTCTTCCCATCAACCTTCACCACCTGCCTGCATGCATGTCCTCCCCTTGTTCAGTTTGTGTTATCCTCCTCCTCCCCTCTGCCCCCTGCTTCCCAGGAAGCGGAGGAGCGTGACACGAGAAGGTTCCAGCTGAAGATAGCCGAGCTGCACTCCGTCATCAGGAAACTGGAGGACAGGAATGCGCTGCTGGCTGATGAGCGGAATGAACTTGTGAGGGCCGCGCATGCATGTTTGATACATTCACAAATACAGTCATTGACAACCGTAGCAGTATAAAGTACAACAGCGTTGCCTTCATGGTCCAGGTAAAGCGTGTGCGAGAGGCAGAGAGCCAGATGAAACCCATGTTTGAAAAGTCCAAGCGCCTTTCAAAGAAGAACGACGACCTCCTGCAAACGCTGCAGAGGATGGAGGAGAAACTCAAAAACTTGAGCCGTGAAAATGCTGAGATGGTGAGAACCTGTTTTTACTTTTTGTCTTTACATCAAACTCGTTATTATTCAGGGCGCAATTCTAGTTGCCTTCAGAGGGCCTCTTTTAACAATTAATATAAATGAATATGAACATATAATAGCCTCGTTGTTTACAAACATATTTATGGAATTGTTTGATTATTTTATTGTTTACAAACATATTGATGGATAACTTGGTTTGAAATCGTAAAGTCAAGGTGACAAGCAGATATTTGAGTTACCTGTTTGTGTTTAATAACCAAAAAAAGGCTTGGAATATTGTGTTGCATGATCAAATAATATTCAAGTTAAAAAAAATATGCAATTTTATGGCTCACATTTTTGCTGTCAAGAAAAAATATATATATATGTATGCATGTATGTACAGTTGTGGTCAAAAGTTTACCTACACCTGTGAAGGTTACAACGTCACGGCTGTCTTAAGTTTCCAGTAATTTCTACAACTCTATTATTTTTTTTGTGATGTAGTGATTGGAGCACATACTTGTTGGTCACAAAAAACATTCATGAAGTTTGCTTCTTTTATGAATGTATTATGGGTCTTTTATTATAATAAATGAATTATTATATGTCTTTATGTATAATATATATATATATACACACATATGTATGTATGTATACACACATATGTATGTATGTATGTATATATATATACGTATATATATATGTGTGTGTGTATGTATATACGTGTATATATATGTATGTAATGTGTGTGTATATATATGTATATATATATATATATATATACAATATCTCTCTCTTGTGTATATATATATATATATATATATATATATATATATATATATATATATATATATAAAAACAGAAATACTCTATTTATGTATGTATGTAATCAGTATTTCCAGCCTTCTTTCGCGGGCCACATAAAATGACTTGCAAGCCGGATCTTTGACACCTTGAGTTTGACACCTGTGTGTTAGGTCACTGATTCTCAAACTGTGGTACACCAAATAATCACTTAATTCCCGGTAGTTATTTAAACAGTGTTAGTGTGCAAACTGTGTGTCGTGTAACAATGGCAAAAAATATTCAATATACTTGTTAAATAAAACCTCTACCTTGTTTTTAATAATTACTTACGCCTACTTCTCCACTGTATTTTAATGTTGGTCATTTATGGTGGTACTTCGTGAGCCATGTTTTTCCCAAGGCGATAATTGGTGAAAAAGGTTTGAAAACCACTGCATTAGATAATCGATCAGTTCCAAGTTCTTGTAGAAATAATCACTGTCAAATTTTGCTTTAAATAGTTGGGAAATTGGTTATTTTGAACAAGGATGACCTCTAGCGGCTGTTTGAGGAAATGCATTATCAAAATCATCAGGGTTCTCCTTCTCCCTCCCCTTAGAAAGAAAGAGCTTCCTCCTCCCGTCCATCCTTCCCGCAGCAAACCCATCAACCCCAGCTAAAAAGGCCCAGCTCCCTAACAGACTTAAGCCACGCCCACGAGGAGCAAGAAGTCGAGTTTCTCAAACTCCAGATTACGGAGCAACGAGGCATCATCGATGAACTGACTCAGGTAAACATTTACTTTTAGATTTTTATCAAAGATGATTTGAAAATGCTTTTAGAAATTATAAAAATGACAATGAATTGACTGCCTTATTTATGTGCTGGATAGCAAATGTTAAAACTTTTTAGGAAATCTGCTTTACAATTCTTATACATTACAAGAGAGCACAAGGGATTTTTGATTTGTTAAATATTCCTCAAATTGAATAACATGGACCTTTGCTATATGGACTCAATTACCCTTTTCAAACCAAGACTCAAAACACACCTATCCTGACGGCGTATTTACGGTAAATTTTTAGCTATCTTTGTCGTTTTTATTCAATGATTTTTATTGTTTTTGTTGAGCAAAGTCCTTGAGTGCCAGGTGCCTTATGAGTAAAATGTATTATTATTATTAGTACTATAACAAAACCACATTATTTGATAGTTTATTGCCATTTTTCATATACAGCATCGATAAAAAATTTGGAGGCATAGCATGAGAAAGTGTCTCGAACCTGCGTGTTGATTATTCAACAAATACAGCAACATTGCACATATGTCCATCATGCATAAGACCTTAAATAGATAGAAACAAAAATGAATCATGGTTGGACTGTACTAATGAATCAAAAACGGTACTATACTCTGTTTAAAAAGTCCCGGTTCTCGGACATGACCTCACGTCATGACATTGCTGGTTTTACGAGCAGAGGAGCATGTTCGGCAGCGCACAACCACGGAGTACTTACAAGCAGACAGTGTGTAGACAGGAGAAGGAGGACGGACCAATTTTGGCTTAAAAAGTAAAGATGAAGGTGAAGTTATAGCACTGAAACACCCTAAGGAAGAGGTGTTTTAAAACATGGCTAGCTAGCTAGGAGCGAACATCCATCCGCAGTCGACAGTGTTTTAGCTACTTCTAAATCACTAATCCTGGCCTCCATGGCGACAACTAAAGAAAGTTTCCTACAAGCCTCCATGGGGCCCTAAGCAAAATTTGATTTTGGGCCCCTCTATTTCTGCCAATAATATTGATTGTTGATCATTCACACACCTACTATAAACTCATTGTGGCTCTGGCAGTGGTGTTTACATGATCCTATTGTCAGCCTGCCATATCTTTATAAATGACTTGTCATTTATAAAGATATGGGGAATCCTTTTTATTATCATTTTTTTTTTCTTTGTCGTGAAAAAGGGAGATTTTTGTGGTTGGTGCACTAATTGTGAGTGTATATTGTGTTTTTTATGTTGATTTAATAAAAAAAATATATATATAATATATATGTGTATATATATATATACATTTTTAAATAATAATGAATAAAAAATTATTCTGCGGCCCAGTGGTTGGGGACCACTGCTCTAAATCCAACATTATGTATTGTTCTAACTGATCTTTTTTGTAACACTGTTAGAGAATGAAGTGTACTTTTGTAATTATTTCCCCATATTTCTACACATAATAACTCAGATATGTAACACTAGTGAGCAGTAGAGAATATGAAGTGATTTTTGGTGTAGAACAATGGTTCCCAAACTTTTACAGGCTGACGCCCCCTTGGCTCCCCAGTGAATTCCTAGCCCCCCCCCACAGACACATATGGAAACAAACACCTCTTTCTTGATATTTGGTATGCTGCAATTTGAAAAGAGAAAGGTTAAACACAAATGTGTATTTCACAAATAAAACCCAATTTAGTAAACCAATTTATTTTTTAGCAGTTTTAACTGTTTCAGCAACATAGAATGGTAAATAAACATTCCACCAGTAACCTTCATTGTCTCACACTTAATATTAATGGGATGGATGTGCTTGGTGCAGGGACATAAGCTTCTCAACATCAGGCTGGAACTCACTAAGAAGAAGTCGTAGATCCCCGCGGTCAGTAATTTTTCAGTCGGTTTCTTTGCTTGGAAAGAAGCAAGGCGACTGCACTGAAGCCCCGTTCTACTAAATATGATGTTGGCGTGTGGTAACCGGACCCTGATGCGTCGTCCACTGACTCGTCCTGCTGCACGTGTTGTGTACAAATCGTCAAACAAACGTTCGAACTTCTGACTTCGACTTCGGACTGCCGCTCCCCTACCGCCCCCTTCTTCCTCAGCGCCCCCCCAGGGGGGCGGTACCGCCCACTTTGGGAACCACTGGTGTAGAACATTTAGCTTTATTCATTATTGACGTGTTTCTTGTTCCATCCACCCATCGTTTCTTTAATTTCTTCATCCAATTCTTCTTTCATTTATTTATTTTTTAAATTCATAGAGTATTTTTTTGTCGTACCCCTTCTTGATTCCCATCCTGTCCTATGTCCAGTCTCAAGTCTTGTTCCCAGTTGTGTACAGTCTCAAGTCTTGTTCCCAGTCGTGTCCTGTGTCGGCTGACGTTTCAGGATTTCAGTCTTTCCTTTAACTTTTGGCATGGCGGCAGGTCGATGACGTCAGTGCCTCTTGTGTCTTAACAGCAGTTGCTTTGGCGACTCGCGGCACTTATAACTTGTTTGTTTCAACAAATTCGTAACCTTTCGCCGTTCAGAGATCAATTTGAGGTATCAGCCAGTCAACTTGTATCACTCAGCACTTTAAAACAGCTGTAAACTCGCCGTAGCTTTTGGTTGCTAGGCAACCGCTTTGAATTGCGGTAAGACGCTGATGGCTTGCGTGTAACGGCTCTTCCAACTTGTCTTATTTCAGCGTATCAGTGCCTCTACACTGACCAAAATCAGGTGGAAGATGCCAGGTGACTCTCCTGTGGCTGTGATGGCAAATCAGTGGTCAAAAATCTTCAGACTTAACAAAAACTCCGGTAGCAAAAGCGGAGCCTTTTTCCTTGCGTCCTTTCTCATTGACAGGAAGTGTCATCTTGTCTCATCAGTCTTGTACATATTAGTCTTTAATTACTAGTCTATATTGTTAGTTAATTGTTCATATTTAATGTTTACTTTGTACAAAGAGAGCGCAGTCTACTGAAGTTAAATTCCATTGCTTTTGGGGGCCACCTGGAGGCCGCGGGGCCCTAAGCAAGCGCTTAGTTCGCTTATGCCTTGGGCCGGCTCTGCCTACAAGTATCATTATCACTGCAGGACGGGGAATAGCCAAACATGCTTCACTACACACCGTTGGAGGATACAATAGCTCACCGACATCACCGCTAACAAAAGCTAGCACGCCTGAATGTTAACAAATGCCATGGGTAGATCCACACCTGACATCCACTGTAATGATACAAAGTACAATAGCAAAGCCAGTCGATACTACTATGATTACATCAATATATTTTTTTTATCTTCACAAAATGTTTTGGTTTCTTAAAAATTCATATTATGTTTATAAACTCAGGAAATACGTCTTTGGACACATAAGGACTTTGAGTGTGACTGATGTATGAACTACTTGGTATTAGATTGATACCTAAATTTGTAGTATCATCCAAAACTAATGTAAAGTATCAAAGACGAGAAGAATATTTGATTATTACATTTTAACAGAAGTGTATATAGAACATATTAAAACGGAAAATATCAATCAATGTTTACTTATATAGCCCTAAATCACTAGTGTCTCAAAGGGCTGCACAAACCACTACAACATCCTCGGTAGGCCCACATAAGGGCAAGGAAAACTCACACCCAGTGGGACGTTGGTGACAATGATGAGTATGAGAACCTTGGAGAGGAGGAAAGCAATGGATGTCGAGCGGGTCTAACATGATACTGTGAAAGTTCAATCCATAATGGATCCAACACAGTCGCGAGAGTCCAGTCCAAAGCGTATCCAACACAGCAGCGAGAGTCCCGTTCACAGCGGAGCCAGCAGGAAACCATCCCAAGCGGAGGCGGATCAGCAGCGCAGAGATGTCCCCAGCCGATACACAGGCAAGCAGTACATGGCCACCGGATCGGACCGGACCCCTGGGACATAGAAGAAAAAGAAAAGAAACGGCATATCAACTGGTCTAAAAAGGGAGTCTATTTAAAGGCTAGAGTATACAAATGAGTTTTAAGGTGAGACTTAAATGCTTCTACTGAGGTGGCATCTCGAACTGTTACCGGGAGGGCATTCCAGAGTACTGGAGCCCGAACGGAAAACGCTCTATAGCCCGCAGACTTTTTTTGGGCTTTGGGAATCACTAATAAAATAAGCAGTTATTAACAGTAAATGAACAAAATAATTAGTAATTATTTTTTACAGCTCGTCCTTTATAATTTTGACAAAATAATAGAATGATAAATGACACAATATGTTACTGCATATGTCGGCAGACTAATTAGGAGCCTTTGTTCGTTTACTTACTACTAAAATACAAGTTGACTGGTATGTTCAACATTTTATTTAAGGACACAATTGTTCTTTGATAGCAATAAAAAAACACATGTTTCATGTACCGTAAGATATTTTGCTAAAAGAAAGCCACTGTACAAACATACAAATACACATACTTATACATACACTCATGCACATCATCACGTTTCATCAAACATAAATTAACGTTGTTGCCCTAGGGTAAACTGGGTAACACATGGCACACTGACAAAGCTTAACCTATTGTTACTATAACAATCTACAAGGTTAGTATAGGTTGCTTCTCTTTCTTCCCCTGCATTATTTTATATCTGTAGTTATCATTACGTATATGTATTTTTGCATTTGAACAATTGTATGGTTGATAATAGAGGTAAATTATTGGTATTGTTCATTATCAATAGCACTATTTCTATTGGTATTTGTATTTCTGTAGTGTAATAATGCTCATTGTCATTTCTGTATTATTTATTTCACTAAATGCTTCTTTGCTATTACTTTTACCATCATGTTTGTACATATCATATTTGCTGATGTTTCTCTATTGTTGTAGTTATTGTTGTGTTTGCTGTTGTTTTTGTCTCTCTGTTTTGTCCCCACAATTTCCCCCTCTGTCTTCCTTTTTTTCTCTTTCTATCCCCTCCTGCTCCGGCTCGGCTGCACCAAATGATAGTATAAATACATTGAATAAAGTCAAATACAAATAAGGCAACAAGAGAATCAATCAATCAATCAATGTTTATTTATATAGCCCCAAATCACAAATGTCTCAAAGGACTGCACAAATCATTACGACTACAACATCCTCGGAAAAACCCACAAAAGGGCAAGGAAAACTCACACCCAGTGGGCAGGGAGAATTCACATCCAGTGGGACGCCAGTGACAATGCTGACTATGAGAAACCTTGGAGAGGACCTCAGATGTGGGCAACCCCCCCTCTCTAGGGGACCGAAAGCAATGGATGTCGAGCGGGTCTAACATGATACTGTGAAAGTTCAATCCATAGTGGCTCCAACACAGCCGCGAGAGTTCAGTTCAAGCGGATCCAAGACAGCAGCGAGAGTCCCGTCCACAGGAAACCATCTCAAGCGGATCAGCAGCGTAGAGATGTCCCCAACCGATACAGGCGAGCGGTCCATCCTGGGTCCCGACTCTGGACAGCCAGTACTTCATCCATGGTCATCGGACCGGACCCCCTCCACAAGGGAGGGGGGGGACATAGGAGAAAGAAAAGAAGCGGCAGATCAACTGGTCTAAAAAGGAGGTCTATTTAAAGGCTAGAGTATACAGATGAGTTTTAAGGTGGACTTAAATGCTTCTACTGAGGTAGCATCTCGAACTGTTACCGGGAGGGCATTCCAGAGTACTGGAGCCCGAACGGAAAACGCTCTATAGCCCGCAGACTTTTTTTGGGCTCTAGGAATCACTAATAAGCCGGAGTCTTTTGAACGCAGATTTCTTGCCAGGACATATGGTACAATACAATCGGCAAGATAGGATGGAGCTAGACCGTGTAGTATTTTATACGTAAGTAGTAAAACCTTAAAGTCACATCTTAAGTGCACAGGAAGCCAGTGCAGGCGTAATATGATCAAACTTTCTTGTTCTTGTCAAAAGTCTAGTATCCTACACTTCTCTTGTTAAGTAAATCTGAACAGCCGGCAACTATATCAACTATATGATTTGCCTGAGAAGCTGGACAGGACAAAAATAAAAAAATAAAGCCAATAATGCCATTTTTTTGTGGTCCCCTTTATTTAGAAAAGTATCGAAATACTGGTACCAAAATAATTGGTATCGGGACAACCCTAGTTTGTTGTCAGCCATATTTGTAAAAGCCATTCATCTGCTTTGCATTTGTCTTCAGGAACGTGATCGTTGGGTGTTTGGCAAAAAGACAAGAAGAAAACCTGGCAAACTAACCAAAGTAAGTTGATCTAGTAGCTAAGCTAAGAAAAGCAGCGTCTGTGGTTCAGCGATCTCCCGAGTGCTGGAGTGTGTCTGCTTAATTGGGCTCAAGAGACTGGAATGACAGTCAGGCCTTCACGGTTGCACATTTCCTGTTTCCAACAATGCAACTTCAGCACGTCTTTTTTTTTTAATGGGTATATTCCTTTTAAAATCATTATATATTACTTAGTCACCAGCCTTGTGTGAAGCAGGAGTGTGATTTAGTGTGCACGGCAGCACAGAGGCCTAAGTGGGAGAAGTGGAGTAAATGCTAATGCATCAGGGATGTTGCTAGGAGGAGGAGTCCCACATCCCCAGCTGGAAGCAGTTGTTGCCTTGGCAAGGTGGTTACGGTGCTGAGTGCTGCATTGTGGCTTTTGGACTTCCTTGGATAAGAAGCGTATTTTGACGCAATTATCAGAGTTTTGTTTGTATAGCTGGACAGCATCATGACGGAGTACATCCTTCTTATCCTATACTTCTCCGCCTTCATTTGTCTGTGTGCTCTGGTGTGCCTTTACTTCTCTGGTTGCCAGGAGATGACTTATAAACACGATGGTAAGGGCTTAGTGAACTTTACCAATGCTAACCAAAAAAGACAAAATGTTGGTGAACTACTTTTAATCAGGCAGCAACAGATGGGTGTTACAATTTACAGTAGTTTTTTATTTTTATTTTTTTTTATACACGTTTCATCTTTTTTCTTCTACAGAGGCATGTTGTGGAGACATATTTTGGATTTGATGAGGAATCTGTAGAGTCCGAAACCTCCTCCCTGACCTCCTTTAATACCGACCTCACCGACCGTACACCTGCCACACCAGAGGAGGAACTAGAGGAGGTAAGGCTTCATTTTTGTGCTTTTTAAGCAAATGATTAGAAGGGTTCTTTGCAGCATTTGAGGCAAGAAAACAATGGGGCAGTTATTTTATAATAATACTAATCTCTTTTTTTAGACTGTCTCTCGCGAGGAGTCTGAGCTTCGATTCCGTCAGCTAACCAGAGAATACCAGGCTCTCCAGCGGGCTTATGCCCTCCTGCAAGAGCAGACAGGAGGCTCTCTGGATGCTGAGAGGGAAGTCAGGGTGGGTATTGTCAACAATAAACAATCCTACAAACTACGGCTGGGCGATATGGCCTGTTATTAATATCTCCATATTTTGAAGCTATGACACCATATACATCTCCATATTTTGCCTTAGCCTTGAATGAACACTTGATGCATATAATCACAGCAGTATGATGATTCTATGTGTCTACATTCAAACATTCTTCTTCATACTGCATTCATATATGCTACTTTTAAACTTTCATGCAGAGAGGGAAATCACAACTAAGTCAATTGACCAAAAGTGTATTTTTTAAACCGTTATTAAGCAGTGGCACAAACATTCATGTCATTTCAAAACAGAAAGTGCAAGATTGTCAGAGACATTTTAAAACAAGCTATTAGTGCACTTTTGTGCATGATGTCACTAAGATGACATATCAAAACAACACTAAATTAAAGTGCACTTTTTGTACACAACGCAACTACAATAGTTAAAAGCAAATAAAGTGCACTTTTGTGCATGATGTCACACAAGATATTTCAATAAGTGTCAAATAAAAATGAGCTGCATAATAGGAAATCAAATACTGTATGTCCTTCGCTATGTGGCAGGTTCCTGCGGACGTTATTAAACTATGTTGTTGACTAATTTTTTCATATGGTGTCGATCTGGTAATGGTTGCTTCGGCATTTTTTTGGTGTGGCACCGAACAGAGATGTTGACATGTGGAGTTTCAAGCACTCTTCCTTCTCTAGCGGGTGATTTTTAAATGATGCTACTTTTTGTAACCATGCTTTTGCCGCATACTGATGTCTGTTCAACATCTTCCTGCTTGAAGCCAAACCACCGCCAGAAGGTTGAACCCTGTGCTGTTTTTCTTGGGAATTAATTCTTCCGTCATTTGTTACCAGATTCGCACCTTCTCTCTCTCTTGCATTACCACTCGCACCACTCCGCTAACATCACAACTAATGCTATCCATGCCGATGCCTCTTTGCTCAGCGAGGGCGTATGACGTGACAGTGTGTAAGAAGGTGCGCTTGTTTTATGTCTCTGTGAGAAGGTGAGACGCGAAAAAGTGAGAAGAGCCTGTAGTGTAATGCCCGCAGCTAAAAGCAACTGTGTGAGAAGTGAAGTGAATTATATTTATATAGCGCTATTTCCTCAAGTGACTCAAAGCGCTTTACATAGTGAAAGCCAATATCTAAGTTACATTTAAACCAGCGTGGGTGGCACTGGGAGCAGGTGGGTAAAGTGTCTTGCCCAAGGACACAACGGCATTGACTAGGAAGGCGGAAGCGGGGATCGAACCTGCAACCCTCAAGTTGCGGGTACGGCCGCTCTACCAACCGAGCTATACCGCCCCATAAACATATACTCGAATACCACGATATAGTCATTTTCTATATTGTACAGAGACAAACCCGCGATATATCGAGTATATTCCAGCCCTACAACAAACCCAAAAGCAGTGAAGTTGGCACGTTGTGTAAATGGTAAATAAAAACAGAATTCAATGATTTTCAAATCCTTTTCAACTTATATTCAATTGAATAGACTGCAAACACAAGATATTTAATGTTCGAACTGGAAACCTTTTTTATTTTTTGCAAATATCAGCTCATTTGGAATTCGATGCCTGCAACATGTTTAAAAAAAAAGCTGGCGCAAGTGGAAAAAAAGAATTGTCGAACAGTTTAAGAACAACATTTCTCAACGAGCTATTGCAAGGAATTTATGGATTTCACCATCAAAAGGGTCAGAGAATCTGGAGAAATCACTGCACGTAAGCAATGATATTACGGACCTTCGAATCCTCAGGCGGTACTGCATCAAAAAGCGACATCAGTGTGTAAAGGATATCACCACATGGGCTCAGGACCGCTTCATAAAACTACTGTCAGTAACTACAGTTGGTCGCTACATCTGTAAGTATAAGTTAAAACTCCACTATGCAAAGCGAAAGCTATCAACAACACCCAGAAACGACGCTGGTTTTGCTGGGCCCAAGCTCATCTAAGATGGACTGATGCAAAGAGGAAAAGTGTTTAATAGTCTGACGAGTCCACATTTCAAATTGTTCTTGGAAATTGTGGACGTCATGTCCTTAAAGAAGAGGAAAATAATCTGGATTGTCATAGGCACAAAGTTCAAAAGCCAGCATGCTGAAAGGTACATACAGGTTTTGAAGCAACATGTTGCCATCCAAGCAACGTTATCATGGACGCCCCTGCTTATTTCAGCAAGACAATGCCAAGCCACGTGTTGAATCAGCGTGCTTAATAGTAAAAGAGTGCGGGTACTAGACTGGCCCGCCTGTAGTCCAGACCTGTCTCCCATTGAAAATGTGTGGCGCATTATGAAATGTAAAATAGGACAACAAAGACTGTTGAACAACTTAAGCTGGACATCAAGCAAGAATGGGAAATAATTCCACCTGAAAAGATTGTAAAATGTGTCTCCTCAGTTCCCAAACCTTTACTGAGTGTTGTTAAAAGGAAAGGTCATGTAACACACTGGTAAAAATGCCCCTGTGACAACTTTTTTGCAATGTGTTGCTGCCATTAAATTCTAAGTTAATGATTATTTGCCCCCAAAAATATGGTTTCTCAGTTGGAACATTATCTTGTCTTTGCAGTCTATTCAATTGAAAAGAAGTTGAAAAGGATTTGTTGATATTGTATTCTGTTTTTATTTACCATTTACACATCGTGCCAACTTCACTTGTTTTTGCTTTTGTACATATTTAGTGATTTCCTCTCTGAAGCAGATGTTCTTTAACCCCTCAGACACGTGAGCAGCTGCAGGTGGAGCTCAGCGGCTGCCAGGCCAAGATCCTGGACCTGGAAAAGGCTCTGGTGGAGCGGGGGCAGGTAACAAAAACGAGGGAAGGCCGACGCAGCTCTCGCCTTCTCCTCTCACTGGCACTCCTGCATGTCTTTCTGGCTGCACTGCTCCTGGTCTGGCGCTATGCTGACCAGGTCTGCCTCAGGTTCCTGTGATGTCACTTCCTGCATGTATGACTTCTCCACTCAGTACCTGCATGCTTTTTCTGTCCAGGGCTCTCTCTCTTGTCATGCACCTCAGTGTGGAAACCAGCAAAATCATCCTTTATCTTTTCTTTTTTTTTTTTTTTGCTTCTCGTAGATTTGAACTAGGACCAGTATCTTTTTAAATCCAATAACAAGGTATTTATGTTTATTACTTTGTTTGTGTTAGGGATTTTACGGTCAGGATTTTAGCTGTCGATTCCGATACCAATCTTCCATGCGTGAAATCGGCCGATACAGATCACATGTATTTACTGTACATTTTTCTGTATATTAAGAATGTAGGAATATCAACACAATATTTAAAATAGTTCCTTATTGTACTTTATTGCGTACTGTTACATCTCTTTTATCACAAAGTCAATAGTACGCAACACTTAAAACAAAAGTAACAACTACAATCTAATTTAAAGTCCTGTTACTAGGGAATTATTTCCTGAATTTGTCAACATGAAAATAAAAATCTAGATTCCTTAAAATGCTTATTTCTTGTGTTGTTTCAAGCGAGCTTAGCAATTAGCATGTATGCTCTTAAACATGTTTAGCCTCATCCTCCGGTGATAATGATACGTACTTAAGACATTAGGAAATGTTGTTTATTTTCCACAATGGAGGTGAATATATCGACTAAGCTGTAACCGCCTCCGTCAGTCGAGTGACCAAAAAATAAAGTATCTTTCAGAAGTAGGGATGTAATGATTTGAAATTTTCATATCGTGACCAAAATCCATCCATCCATCCATTTTTTTTTTTTTACCGCTTGTCCCTTTCGGGGTCGCGGTCGGTACTGGAGCCTATCTCAGCTGCATTCGAGTGGAAGGCGGGGTACATCCTGGACATGTCACCACCTCATCAAAATGTTCTCGGTTATTACTATCGTCCCGGTATTGTAGAATCTGCTCAAAAAGTACTTATAGGCACACTGAAATCTTTTGACAGAGTTATTTTTTTTAAGTAACTATAAAAATAGAGACTGTTTGTATGTTTTGTGTTTATTATACAAGGAATAAGCCGTACAAAATGGATGGATGGATGGATGGATGGATGGATGGATACTTCACCGAGTGTTTTAGTCTTAGTATTTTATCTTTTGAATGGCTAAACTGATATTATTTTAAATAGTGGTTTGTACCATAGCACTGATTTAAATGAAAAATGTGTGACAAACTACAATTACACAGACAAACTGCTCCTAGGAAGAAAACACAGACAAAACTGCTTGTAACTTCCGGTAGGAATGTCAGAGAGTCATGAAACAAAAACCACTATGTAGGGTCTGACTTAGACCTACATTTGAATAATTAACATACTTTAGCAAAAATCAACAGGAAGCTTGATATTTTCACTTCAATACAACAACTGCATTACTTTCACAATGCATTAAATAGTGAAACCAAGGCGTCTTCAAACCTGGGGCTCGGGGGCAGCAGCCCAAGGCGCGCTCGCACCTTCGCAGCCTAATTTGACCCCCTTACCATATTTCAAAACTCCCCAAATTTGACGCACACATCGGTATGGAGCGGCAGACCAACTTATTAAGCAACCAAACCCCAAAAATGAAAATTGCGCGCTAGGGCCCCCTAGGAAGAGACAAAAAACAGACTGCTTGTAACTTCCGTTAGGAATGTCGTAGAGACATGAAACATGTAGGTCTGACTTAGACCTACATTTCCAATTGACCCTTCTATAGCAAAAATCAACAGGAAGTTGGCAAAAACCCCTTCAAAACAAAATTTTCGCAAAAAAGTAAATTTTTGCCTCTTTGAACTGAAATTTGACCCCCTTAAAATGCTTCAAAACTCACCAAACTTGGCACACACATCAGGACTGGCAAAAATTGCGATCTAGTGAAAAAAACCAAACCTTAAAACTCAAAATTGCGCTCTATTGCAATTTTTGAATAAAACACAGAAAAAACGGTTCCTAGGAAGAGGAAACAGATAAAACTGCTTGTAACTTCTGGTAGGAATGTCGGACAGACATGACACAAAAACCTCAATGTAGGTCTCACTTAGACCTACATTTTGACGATTGGCATCTTTCAGTTAAAATCAACAGGAAGTTGGCGATTACCCCTTCAAAATAAAAGTTTTGTAAAAAGCCGTCACCTTTTTCTAGACAAAACTGCTTTTAACTTCTGTTAGGAATGTCGTAGAGACATGAAACAAAGACCTCTATGTTGGTCTGACTAAGACCAGGGCTTCAGTCGCGGGGGCAGCAGCCGAAGCGGAGCAGCCAAAGGCGGACCCGACCAACGCTGCTTGCAGCTTTAATTATTATTATTTCTGGTGGTCGTTGTGGTGTCCAACTCTGGTCAGTGGTCCTCGAACGCACCGTATAAACACCTTTTTCTTGTATTCCCCTGAGTGTAGAACCATCACACTGTTTTAAGAGAGCACAGCTTGTAGGTTCAGTGTGCACGGATACATAGATTTGCTGCTCAATGTGTTTGTATAAATCAAGATTGGGCTGTGTTGTTTTTTAATGGGGAAAGATGTTAATAACTCTTGTTTTCATGTTAGTATTTAAGCGAGTAAGCTGGCGCCTGTCAGTCAGTGCAGTTATCAATCACAGTTTTTCAATTTAAAACGGTAATACTTACTAGAGATGTCTGATAATATCGGACTGCCGATATTATCGAGCCAAAAATGCTTTAAAATGTAATATCGGAAATTATCGGTATCTGTTTCAAAATAATTGGTATTTTTGTCAAAATTATCGGTATCTGATTCAAAAAGTAAAATGTATGACTTTATAAAGAAGTACAGAGCGCCAAAAAACCTTAAAGGCACTGTCTTTGTTTGCCGGCCCAGTCACACACACAAGTGAATGCAGCGCATACTTGGTCAACAGCCATACTGAGGATGGCTGTATAAACAACTTTAACACTGTTATAAATATGCGCTACACTATGAACCCACACCAAACAAGAATGACAAACACATTTCAGGAGAACACCTGCGCTGTAACACAACGTAAACACAACAGAACAAATACCCAGAAGCCCTCGCAGCACTAACTTTTCTGGGACGCCACAATACACACCCCAAAACCCCGCCCATCCAACCCCAGCCACCTCAACCTCCTCATGCTCTCTCAGGGAGAGCACGTCCCAAATTCCAAGCTGCTGTTTTGAGGCATGTTAAAAAAAATAATGCACTTTGTGACTTCAATAATAAATATGGCAGTGCCATGTTGGCATTTTCTTTCCATAACTTGAGTTGATTTATTTTGGAAAACCTAGTTACATTTTTTAATTCATCCAGCAGGGCATCACAACCAACTTATCCATAATAATGGGTTGATTCCATGACTATATATATCGTTATCGGTTGATATCGGTAATTAAGAGTTGGACAATATTGGAATATCAGACATTGGCCAGAAAGCCTTTATCGAACAACTCTACTACTTACCGTCAGGAGTTTACTCTGGTTATCATTAATTCCATTTATCTTTAATTTGAAAGTCATCAATCAGCTTGGTCCGATGTCATACTTAAAAAAACAAAAACCGTGAAAAAAACGTTCGATGCCGATAATTGGCACACACCTGTGCAAAACCACATGCATACTTTATGTCAGGGGTGCCCACACTTTTTCTGCAGGCGAGCTACTTTTCAATTGACCAACTTGAGGGGATCTACCTCATTTATATATATCATTTATATTTATTTATTTATGAAAGAGACATTTTTGTAAACAAGTGAAATGTGTTTAATGATAATACAAGCATGTGTAACACATATAGATGTCTTTCTTTCACAAAGACAAGAATATAAGTTGGTGTATTACCTGATTCTGATGACTTGCATTGATTGGAATCAGACAGTAATGATGATAACGCCCACATTTTCAAATGGAGGAGAAAAAAAGTTGTCCTTTCTGTACAATACCACATGAAAGTGGTTGGTTTTTGGCATTTAATTCATCCAGCTTCCATACACTTTACAAGAAAAACATTGGCGGCAAATTCCGTAGCTTGCTTGATTGACATTCACGGCACCCGAGGGTCTTGTGAGATGACGCTGGCTGCTGCCAGTTCATTATTATGAAAAAATGACAGAGAGGAAGGCGAGAAACACTTTTTATTTCAACAGACTTTCGCGCCGTCCCTTCCGTCAAAACTCTAAAGGCCGACTGCACATTTCCTATCTTCACAATAAAAGCCCTGCTTCATGCTGCCTGCGCTAACAAAATAAGAGTCTCGGAAAGCTGGCGTGCACAAGTGATGTGCACGGCAGCTTTCTGAGGGATCGCTTGTGCACGCCAGTTTTCCGAGACTCTGTATTTAGTTAGCGCAGGCAGCATGAAGCAGGGCTTTTATTGTGAAGATAGGAAATGTGCAGTCGGCCTTTAGAGTTTTGACGGAAGGTACGGCGCGAGAGTCTGTTGAAATAAAAAGTGTTTCTCGCCTTCCTCTCGGTCATATTTTCATAATAATGATCTTGCAGCAGCCAGCGTCATCTCACAAGACCCTCCGGTACCGTGAATGTCATTTAAGTGACGTCTTGGTGAAGATTGATGATCACTAATTTTTAGGTCCAATTTTTTTTAAAAGCCTGGCTGGAGATCGACTGACACACCCCCCGCGGTCGACTGGTAGCTCGCGATCGACGTAATGGGCACCCCTGCTTTATGTAGTAGCCATAAATAAAGTTATGTTATTTTGACTGAATTTTGATAAGATATTTATATACAGTAGTGTTACTCTTTCTCAGGACCTTTATCTGTGCATGATCCAGCTCTGTCTTGTGATTTGCTGCTCTGCTGCATTTCACCCCAGACAGCCTTCTGTTTCTCCTGTGACTTTTATGACCAGGACTTTCTCAGCATGCTTTCACCGTTATCTCAAGATACTGCTTCCTTTCAATGGATCAATAAACATTTGCTTCTGGCAGTCTGCTCTTCTTTCTTTGTGTCTATATTGTGTTTGCATGTGTCGTTTTCAATGAAAGGCGCCATCTGGCTGATTGATTTTCTCTCTTACCTATGTGCTCCTTTCTTCTTCCTCTGCTCCTTATGTGAGTGTCATGTTGTTCTGATGTTGTGCTTGGTTGCTGTGACAGGACTCCAAGTGGGTGGAAGAGAAGCAGCACTTGCTCAGGACAAACCAGGAACTTCATGAAAAGGTAATTTGCAGTCTAGCTAGAGTCTCGCTTGGGGAAAAGTCACTTGGCGCCACTTGGTTATTTACATATATACCGCTTTTTTTTTTCTAATTATAAATCGCTCCGGAGTATACGTCGCACCGGCCGAAAATGCATAATAAAGAAGAAAAAAAACATATATAAGTCGCACTGGAGTATAAGTCGCATTGTTGGGGGAAATTTATTTGATAAAAGCCAACAGCAAGCATAGACATTTGAAAGGCAATTTCAAATAAATAAAGAATAGTGAACAACAGGCTGAATAAGTGTAGGTTATATGAGGCATAAATAAGCAACTGCTATGTTAACCTAACATATTATGGTGAGAGTCATTCAAATAACTATAACATATAGAACATGCTATACCTTTACCAAACTATCTCTCACTCCTAATCCATAAATCCCATGAAATCTTATACGTCTAGTCTCTTACGTGAATGAGATAAATAATATTTGATATTTTGCGGTATGAAAGCGCTAAAGTTGTAGTGAGTTTACAATAATCACCCACGAAACATTAGTTATTAGAGGGACACAATTCATGCGTTGTTGTACTAGTGAGCCACGGATGAGGAGATGCTGCTTTGTTATTGATTGAAGTCTGAATGTCATTGAAAAAAGTTAGCGCCATCTTTTGACACTTCTTCCGCTCCCGTCCTTGCACGCTACACCACAAAGAAATAGAGGCAAAGGACAAACTAAAAAATAACATGTTAAACAGAAGTGAAATTTACATTTAAAAAGCAAATACAAATTACCCTAAGAACAATTTGTTAGATAAAAAGCAGTTAAAACAATTAAATGTATAGTTTCCTTGAGCCTTCAAAGTGAAATAAGTGAAGAACTTTTAAACAATATTGTCATTTATTTACATGTACGTTTATAGTGTAGTAATATTGTTTAACTCATTTGAAGAACAGGTGACCTTATTTTTTGGAGTATAAGTCGCACCTGCCGAAAATGCATAATAAAGAAGGAAAAAAAAACATATATAAGTCGCATTTTTGGGGGGACATTTATTTGATAAAATCCAACAGCAAGAATAGACATTTGAAAGGCAATTTAAAATAAATAAAGAATAGTGAACAACAGGCTGAATAAGTGTAGGTTATATGAGGCATAAATAAGCAACTGCTATGTTAACCTAACATATTATGGTAAGAGTCATTCAAATAACTATAACATATACCAAACTATCTCTCACTCCTAATCCATAAATCCCATGAAATCTTCTTCCTGGAGGTGGCTTCTAAACAACTCTGCCAACTCCAAAGGTATGCGCCGCTTCCTCTTGTCCTTTTCTGCTGCATATTTCACTACGTCCAGCTTGTAATCTGCACTACATGATTTCCTTTTCAACGCCATTTTTGTTCAGCCCATCTCACTTTTTATAAGTTACCGCCAACGTTGAAATGATCCATTTTAATAGCTACAGCAGTAGCATATAGCAGTTAGCATTACATGACCCACAATGCACTTCTGCCATGACCCTCCCCCGCACAATTCTTATTGGTTGACGTGTGTGTGACGATTGCTGACATTTTCTTGGTCTCATCCGCGAATGAGATAAATAATTTTATTTGATATTTTACGTTAATGTGTTAATAATTTCACACATAAGTTGCTCCGGAGTATAAGTCACACTCCCGGCCAAATTTTGAAAAAAAAGTGCGATTTATAATCCGAAAAATACGGTAACTCACTGGAGCCCAGATAGAAGATGACTCCTCTTTCTGAGCCTCTCTGTCAAGGGGGAAAAGAATAAAAATAAATAAAGAATAAACCTATCTTTTGAGACACTATTTAAGTCATTACAGTGGGGGACATGTTTTATTTTCAGAGGTAGATTGTTCTACAGCTGTCTAGCCACAGCAGAGAAGGCTCGATCCCCTCTGGATTTCAATCAGTTTTTTGGAAAGACAATGAGAATCTCAAAGAACTTGTGGGGGAGTAGACTTGTATTAGGGCCGCAATATTAATCTTTGAAAATGTATTATTTTGCCGTCAAATATCTATGAATTTTACTGTTTGTTAAATGTTGTGGTGGCGAACTGCACTATATTTTATATATATTTAAATTTTCCTGAAGGAACTCTCCTGAAGGAATCAATAAAGTACTATCTATCTATCTATATTATTCACCTTTTTCTTATATTTTGTCCCTTATGTTGCTATACAAACACCTCAATGTGAAGCAGCGTCCAAACCTCTGCATAAAGGTTTCACTTAAAAAAAACAACGTTCTAATGCAGGGATGTCAAACTGAAATAGAGAGTGGGCCAAAATTTCAAATTGAACAAATTAACCTTTTAATAGGGACTCAAGTTTTGCATTGAATATTGAACAAGCAAGGTTTACATAACTTAAGTGATATGCAAAATCGAATTTCAAATAATAATAATAATAATAATTAAAAAATATCAATGGCATATGAAATGAAATGCAAATACAAATTGAATGCCTCTGTTTTGCAGCCTTCTGATGTAAATATTAAAATAAACTTTTTCCACGGGCTAATACATTTGAAAATAAAATAACAATAATGAATGAATCAAACATTCAAGCCTTGGTGTAGCAAGAGAGAGTGCATGAATAAAATGTTAATTATTGCTCAGTTTGCTACACTGAGTTGCTTTAACACTGAATATGGAACAAGCAACGCTTATCAAATCAAATCAACTTTATTTATAAAGCTTATATAACTTAATAGTGCAAAATCAACTTTCAGAAAACAAACGTAAAAACAACGGTATATTAAATAACATTTAAATAAAAGAATCGAATGCCTCTTTTCTATTTGCAGCCTTCTGAGGTAAATATCAGCATTAACTTTTTCCACAAGCTAATAAATCTGAATATAAAATAATGAGGTGGCGGGGGGTAGAGTTAGTGCTGCTGGGTATTTGTTCTGTTGTGTTTATGTTGTGTTACGGTGCGGATGTTCTCCCGAAATATGTTTGTCATTCTTGTTTGGTGTGGCTTCACAGTGTGGCGCTTATTTGTAACAGTGTTAAAGTTGTTCATACGGCCACCCTCAGTGTGACCTGTATGGCTGTTGACCAAGTATGGCTTGCATTCACTTGTGTGTGAAAAGCTGCTTATGTTATGTGACTGGGCCGGCATGTAGTTTGAATGGAGGAAAAGTGGACGTGACGACAGGTTGTAGGGGGCGCTGAAGGCAGTGGCTTTAAGGCACGCCCCCAATATTGTTGTCAGGGTGGGAATCGGGATAAATTCGGGACAATGGTTGCCAGAAAATTTTTGGGAGGGGCACTGAACTTCGGGAGTCTCTTGGGAAAATCGGGAGGGTTGGCAAGGATGAGTACTAGCGGTGAATGCGGTCTTACAGCGACACCTTCACTGTATAATAGTGGAGGGCCAGCTCTAATCTTAATTTGATATTGCCTCAAAGGCCAAATGAAATTACACGGCGTTTGACACCCATGTTCCAATGCATTGTAGGGCTGTTCGGTATACCGGTATTAATAAAGTATCGCGGTGTTTATCAATTGTAATCGGTACTACACCACCTTTTGAAAAGTACCGGTACCGTTCTTTCATCGGAGGCGGTGACTGCAGAGCCGAGGCACACAAAGCGCATACAAGCAATAACAGCTTGGAGAGGAAAAATGTCCGTCCATCCATCCATCCATCCATCTATCTTCTTCCGCTTATCCGAGGTCGGGTCGCGGGGGCAACAGCCTAAGCGGGGAAACCCAGACCTCCCTCTCCCCAGCCACTTCGTCTAGCTCTTCCCGGGGGATCCCGAGGCGTTCCCAGGCCAGCCGGGAGACAGTCTTCCCAACGTGTCCTGGGTCTTCCCCGTGGCCTCCTACCGGTTGGACGTGCCCTAAACACCTCCATAGGGAGGTGTTCGGGTGGCATCCTGACCAGATGCCCGAACCACCTCATCTGGCTCCTCTTGATGTGAAGGAGCAGCGGCTTTACTTTGAGTTCCTCCCGGATGGCAGAGCTTCTCACCCTATCTCTAAGGGAGAGCCCCGCCACACGGCGGAGGAAACTCATTTGGGCCGCTTGTACCCGTGATCTTATCCTTTCGGTCATGACCCAAAGCTCATGACCATAGGTGAGGATGGGAACGTAGATCGACCGGTAAATTGAGAGCTTTGCCTTCCGGCTCAGCTCCTTCTTCACCACAACGGATCGGTACAACGTCCGCATTACTGAAGACGCCGCACCGATCCGCCTGTCGATCTCACGATCCACTCTTCCCTCACTCGTGAACAAGACTCCTAGGTACTTGAACTCCTCCACTTGGGGCAGGGTCTCCTCCCCAACCCGGAGATGGCATTCCACCCTTTTCCGGGCGAGAACCATGGACTCGGACTTGGAGGTGCTGATTCTCATTCCGGTCGCTTCACACTCGGCTGCGACCCGATCCAGTGAGAGCTGAAGATCCCGGTCAGATGAAGCCATCAGTACCACATCTGCAAAAAGCAGAGACCTAATCCTGCGGTCACCAAACCGGAACCCCTCAACGCCTTGACTGCGCCTAGAAATTCTGTCCATAAAAGTTATGAACAAAATCGGTGACAAAGGACAGCCTTGGCGGAGTCCAACCCTCACTGGAAATGTGTTCGACTTACTGCCAGCAATGCGGACCAAGTTCTGACACTGATCATACAGGGAGCGGACCGCCACAATAAGACAGTCCGATACCCCATACTCTCTGAGCACTCCCCACAGGACTTCCCGAGGGACACAGTCCAATGCCTTCTCCAAGTCCACAAAGCACATGTAGACTGGTTGGGCAAACTCCCATGCACCCTCAAGAACCCTGCCGAGAGTATAGAGCTGGTCCACAGTTCCACGACCAGGACCAGGAAAAATGTCAAAAATGACAATTCCACTGGTTAATAAAGAGTATGGTGAAGTACAATATGGTGGTATTTGGGCTTCAAAACTAACAATAAAGGTGAAGCTTTAAACAGGGAGGCACTGCATTGCAAGTACTGTTTTACACCTTTCCTGCCGTGGTCGAGGAGAACAAGGGAGACCTTTCACTTCACAATGCGTCTGTAAAGCTGCGCTCTTAGGCCAGAATGATGAGGACGTCGATTAGTTACAACATGGTCACTTTGTTTATCATTTCCACAGGGCACAAGCGGACATCCACCATCCTTTGGCACTCCTCCACATGCAAGCGCTACCTCTCCTTACTTGCCCACTCACTTACTTATGTCACTCACCCCACATTCTGCCATTCTTAAAGGAGCACACACACACACACACACACACACACACACACTACTCTCACAACAGCTGCTTTAGACTTAGACTTCCTTTTTGTCATTCAAATTTGAACTTTACAGTACAAATAAGAACGAAATGTTGTCTCATTAGCTCTTGGTAGTGCAGGATAAAAAAAAAAGCAATAAGGTGCAGATATGAATAAATAGATTACTGTACAGATGAATACATTGCACTTTTTCACATGCGTCCATGTTTATGGATGTATGTTATATTGTCATTTTATTCCAGCGAGTTAATCCATTTTAGAAGGAGTTGAGGGGATAATTTAATTATGATGCGTTCAAGAGTCTTACAGCCTGAGGGAAGAAGCTGTTACAGAACCTTCATCATTACAGGGAGACAGAAAAGGATCAAACATTACAGGGAGACAGAACAGGATCAAACATTACAGGGAGACAGAACAGGATCAAACATTACAGGGAGACATAACAGGATCAAACATTACAGGCAGACAGAACAGGATCAAACATTACAGGTAGACAGAACAGGATCATACATTACAGGGAGACAGAACAGGATCAAACATTACAGGCAGACAGAACAGGATCAAACATTACAGGCAGACAGAACAGGATCAAACATTACAGGGAGACAGAACAGGATCAAACATTACAGGGAGACAGAACAGGATCAAACATTACAGGGAGACTGAACAGGATCAAGCATTACAGGGAGACGGAACCGGATCAAACATTACAGGGAGGCGGAACCGGATCAAACATTACAGGGAGGCGGAACAGGATCAAACATTACAGGGAGACAGAACAGGATCAAACATTACAGGCAGACAGAACAGGATCAAACATTACAGGCAGACAGAACAGGATCAAACATTACAGGGAGACAGAGCAGGATCAAACATTGCAAGCAGACAGAACAGGATCGCTGACGGGTCTGCCAACTTCTGGCGCCCCTTACAAAAAAAGCCATCAATCAATCAATCAATGTTTATTTATATAGCCCCAAATCACAAATGTCTCAAAGGACTGCACAAATCATTACGACTACAACATCCTCGGAAGAACCCACAAAAGGGCAAGGAAAACTCACACCCAGTGGGCAGGGAGAATTCACATCCAGTGGGACGCCAGTGACAATGCTGACTATGAGAAACCTTGGAGAGGACCTCAGATGTGGGCAACCCCCCCCCCCCTAGGGGACCGAAAGCAATGGATGTCGAGGGGGTCTAACATGATACTGTGAAAGGGAGGGGGGGACATAGGAGAAAGAAAAGAAGCGGCAGATCAACTGGTCTAAAAAGGAGGTCTATTTAAAGGCTAGAGTATACAGATGAGTCTTAAGGTGAGACTTAAATGCTTCTACTGAGGTAGCATCTCGAACTGTTACCGGTGAGATACAACTAAACAAAGGGGGGGATAATAAAAAAAATAAAACAATAAATAAAATCGGTCTAAGCCTGGGCCAAGGGAAAAAACTAAAAGAACAACTCATAGCCATCCCTCTTACATGTGTAAGAGGGAAACATCAAAGGACATTAAAGACATTATACAACCAGCCACGTCTACATTCAGCTATGAATACAAATAAAGACAAACATATACACTGTGGTGGCCTGCAGATAGCATAAGAACAAGTATATACATTTGATTAATTACAATCTGGGGAGGGTGTTAGTCTAGGGTTGTAGTTGCCAGGAGGTGGTCTTTTAGTGAACTTTTGAAGGAGGGTAGAGATGCACTTTTACACCTGTTGGGAGTGCATTCCAAAATGATGTGGCATCGAGAGTCTTTGGTATGACTTGGCCAGGGTTTGAACTCACAACCTACTGATCTCAGGGCAGACACTCTAGCCACTAACCTACTGAGTAGGCCTGGTAGCCATAATGTAGTTGTTACACTTGTCCTGCTGTTCGGTCCGGTGCAGACTGTAGTCGAGGAGCACAGGGCAGACGTTCCCTTTAGGGTCGATGCCATTTAATTTATATTTTACCCTTGTAAATGTGTTCTTTGACAGTGAGTGTTTAATGTAGTGTAATTTTAATAATTGAATAAAGCCGATATTGAATTTTTTCGTATTTCCCTTTATTTGGAAAAGTATCAAAGTATTGGTACCGGTACTAAATGATTTGTATCAGGATAACCCTAATGCAATGCGTGCCACACCACAAACCGTGGCCTAATGACTTTCTCTTATCTGCAGATGTGCAAAATGCTGCAGGTGGAGTCCGGGCTGCAGGCCGAGGTTCAGGATGCACGGGACCAGAACGAGCTCCTGGAATTCCGGGTTCTGGAACTGGAAGTAAGAGACTGTACCATGGTCAAACTGTCACCAGGAGGCGACAAGAAGTTCAGCCCCAGATGCCTTCAGAGCTACATACAGTGACCCCACTATACACACAAGTAGCTCCATCCCCATTGACAGCCATGTTATGTTGAAGTATGCACACCTGTCTCCCTGTTCCAATGAAAGAATCTTGTTATATGCTCATCATCATTTTACTTTAATAAAATGTATTTAAGTTCACCCTTCAAACCCTCACATTTAATTTTTTATGCATGAATTTTGTTTGACTTTTTCACCAACCTCGTACGAGGATGATTTATATTTTACCTTCCGATTTATATTGCCCGTTTTAGCAGTCACCTGCATCTGTTTATGTTCCAGGTCTGGCAGAGAGGCAGATGTCATTACAAATTTTAAGTTTCAGCATGAGTTGCATACGTAATCCCTTGTTGGTTTTAAATGTGTCACTTTCCACCTCCCTCATTTTGGATGGTCCAGTTCATGTTTCTGTATCGTAAGTAAACCCATCATTCAGTGCCTTTACAATAAGTACGTGTTCATATTTTTTTTTTCTTGCACTCATCACTTTCCAAGGCTGTGAGGAAAATTAGTTTTGATAAAAATGATTAAGTGTGTTTGTTGAATTGTGATGTCGGTGCTGTGCAGGAGAGAGAGCGCAGGTCTCCAGCCCTCAATCTACACATGTCTGCGTTCCCTGAGAACAGCAGCAGTGCACTGCAGCTTTACTGCCACCAGGAGGGAGTCAAGGTAAAAGCCACCCACTCAAACATCAATTAAAAGTCACCCTCTCAGTGCAATGTCCTCTAACGGTTCAACATTCTCACAGGATGTCATCATCCCAGAACTGATGAAGAAACTGGATATCCTTGGAGATAACGGGGTGTGTAGGAGGACAAATATACTTGCGCTCTTAATGACTCATCCTTGTTATGTTATGCCTGTGTAGAATCTGCGAAATGAGGAGCAGGTAGCAGTGATCCAGGCAGGCACAGTGATCTCTCTGTGTGAGAAGGTCAGCCCAACCATGTCCCATTTAACCTTCGTCTTGTGTTAGGGTCGGCACTGACCCATTTTAGTTTTCAAATGCATAAAAAAACACATAAAAGACTTTTTGACTTTGTCAGGAACCTCTATTTTAACAAAACAAAACATTTTTTTGTGTTTCACTAAATTATAAAATGCTCTGGTTGAAATTATGACCTTGGTGTTGTTAGGGTCGGTTTTGACCCAATTATAAAAATAAGATTTTCCAGCAATAATTACAGCTAAAACTAAACACACTGACAGCCAGCTCCTCTCCCAATCATGTGAGCTTTAGGGGATTCTCATTTTACCTTGTTATCCAGTACAAAAACAAACAAAGACGGGCATATCCAGACATGTGAGGTCAATTCAGTATAAAATGATTAAAATGAAAACATAAATACAATTTATTTAAGAGATGTGTTCTAATATCCCTCAGTTATAGTCAAGTAACAACATTTTATTTATTTATACAATTCTCTTGAGGTACATTTTACCATTTTTTTTTTATTGAAATCGTGGGGTATACTGACAAAAAACAGGCCCAATGGCCCACACCAAAAATATTAAAAACCAATATTTTCATGGATTAGGAAGACTAGCAAGGCAACCAAGAGATAAAAAACAAATTGGATGATAGATCATTGTTTTTAGTGTATTTTACAGCTGATTTAAGACATGGGTCGAAACCGACCCGTTAACATAAGAGATGGTAACAGGAAGCTAACACAAGAGGAAGGTTAAATGTTGCACACTGTGTTGCACTAACATGCAGAATTCACTGTGCGCTTCCATTTCTCTCAGTGGTTAAAACAGGTCGACAACACCGAGGCCGCTTTGACACAGAAGATGATCGATTTGGAAAATGACAAGGTAACATCTCTTGGGATGACGAAATGAACAAAGTCCCAAATATTGCCTTTTTTTGTATTTTTTTAAAGCATTTTCTACAATAATTCTGCCCTCAATTTAGTATTTTCAAGCATTATTATTGCTTAACTACAGTAGTATTGTCCACGAGATTGGTGTTTGTTTACCATAGAGCCGCCCATTTTTGGGCCCAAAAAATTGTGTTTCTCATCTGTAGCCGTATGAGCCGCAACTCAGTGGGCTTCACGGTGGAAGAGGGGTGAGTGCGTCTGCCTCACAATACAAAGCTCCTGCAGTCCTGGGTTCAAGTCCAGGCTCGGGATCTTTCTGTGTGGAGTTTGCATGTTCTCCCCGTGAATGCGTGGGTTCCCTCCGGGTACTCCGGCTTCCTCCCACCTCCAAAGTCATGCACCTGGGGATAGGTTGATTGGCAACACTAAATTGGCCCTAGTGTGTGAATGTTGTCTGTCTATCTGTGTTGGCCCTGCGATGAGGTGGCGGCTTGTCCAGGGTGTACCCTGCCTTCTGCCCGATTGTAGCTGAGATAGGCATCAGCGCCCCCCGCGACCCCGAAAGGGAATAAGCGGTAGAAAATGGATGGATGGTAATACACTATTATGTATTATCAATAGCATACTGTATACCCCCATTATTTATTATACATAACACATACCCCCATTATTTACCTTTTTACTTTTTAAATTATATCTCCATTCTGTACACTGCTGCTGGTATTTAAATTTTCCTGGGGGTACTCTCCTGAAGAAATCAATTATCTATACTTTTACACCACTTGTGGCAGTAATGATAGTATCAAACAAACAGAAATAAATAAATATGTTTTGTGGCGCAAAGATGATTACCAAAGTCGCACTTTAATTTTGTTGACTGTTTTGTGAAGAAATGTCTATTATTAATTGTATTTATTTTGGCACATAATTTTTCGCAAATTATCTTTGAGTTCCTTTCTATGCTGTATATCTGGCTAGTACTTACTTTTCTAATCAGCCTGACCCAAGCCTAAAGTTAATGTGATAGATAACTGATCATCTTTGTGGTTAACACATGGTTTCGTATAGTAAACTGTAAGTAGGTTAGATTTAATACAAATATAATCAAGAGTAAGAATACTAATTTAGTGATAATATTTAAATGGGCCCTGGGGGCCTCTGTGGTAGAAAACTTGGGCCCTGAGGTCAAAAAGGTTAGGAACCCCTGCACGAGATGACACCAAAGCAGTCAGAGCAGGCTGTTTAGTACTGTGGCCACTGATTGGCTCAGCCTCAATCAATCAATGTTTATTTATATAGCCCTAAATCTCCAGTGTCTCAAAGGGCTGCACAAACCACAACGACATCCTCTGTAGCGCCCACACTAGGGCAAGGAAAACTCACCCTAGTGGGACGTCGGTGAAAGTGACTGATGACTATGAGAAACCTTGGAGAGGACCGCATAGGTGGGACACCCCCCCCTCCCATAAGGGGGAGAGGGGTTGCCAGGCAACATTACAACATTGGATTAAAATAGTGTAAAGGTTCATGTCTTGAGGGTTCTCAGAATTGCAAAAACATTATATCGAAGGTCGTAAACAGACTCTTTTTATGCTGAAGCTATGAAAATATTACATTTATAATATATTAGGGACGGCGTGGCGCAGTGGGAGAGTGGCCGTGCGCAACCCGAGGGGCCCTGGTTCAAATCCCACCTAGTACCAACCTCGTCACGTCCGTTGTGTCCTGAGCAAGACACTTCACCCTTGCTCCTGATGGGTGCTGGTTGGCGCCTTGCATGGCAGCTCCCTCCATCAGTGTGTGAATGTGTGTGTGAATGTGGAAGTAGTGTCAAAGCGCTTTGAGTACCTTGAAGGTAGAAAAGCGCTATACAAGTACAACCCATTTATCATTTATTATTTATAATAATGGATTCCGACATTCCTAATCATCTATTGCGGTCATGTTTGGAACCGATTTTAACAGCAATACAGTTTATTTTTACTGATGTTTTAAATGTAATTGTGTATTGATATACTTATGGACGATATTTTCGATGTAGATTTTGCAATATTTTTCAAATACTTGACGTGTTTAACGTGTACATTATTTGTTCTTGGCGTACAGTCTGTACTGTGTTATTAACTGTAAGTGTTGGTAGTAATTGATGATTTATAGGCAAGTGACAGGGTTTTTTAATGCTAATGTGTCACACTTTGAAAATATATGGAAAAAGGCTTTATCCTTTTAAACAGTTTGACATTATTGTTAATGTACACAATGACATCTATCGCAGGAGCTGTTCAGCAAGCAGAAAGGCTTCCTTGAGGAGGAGCTGGACTATAGGAAGCAGGCCTTGGACCAGGCTTACATGGTACAGAACCACACCAGCATTTAACGATGGCAGAAAGTGCTTTCAGATAGGCTTAATACACACGCTTTAACAAAGACAATAAGTGTTCATGTCAATCAGGAATGCAGGGGTGTGCCATTTCCATTTCAGCATGAGACATTTGAATGCAACACTCCATAAAGGTTAGATAAGTCCCAAAACTGTGTCGGGATACTGCATCTTTTACTATAATATTACCAATTTTTTTGTAATATCACCAAATTTGCAGAAGGGTCTCTTATCCTTCCAGGTAGTCTTTTTACCCTGCAAAAGTATGAGTATTTGAAATTGTTTTGGAGAGCTTTTAGCACATTGAAAATCATGATGAATGCCATTTTCTATACCTCACTGATATTTACTGGAGTCTAAACTGTGATGTAAGCATTTTATTTTTATATATAGCAACTCAGGCATTAGAATAAAACCTACCGAAGAATAAAACAATGTTTTATATACAGTACAGACCAAAAGTTTGGACACACCTTCTCATTCTATGTGTTTTCTTTATTTTCATGACTATTGTAGATTGTCACTGAAGGCATCAAATCTATGAATGAACACGTGGAGTTATGTAGCATTTTTATTTTAACTTTATTTTATTTTTTTGTGTCCTGTCCAGCTTCTCAGGCAAATCATATAGTTGATGTAGATGTAGATGCCCATATTGGCTGTTCAGATGTACTTTGCAAAAGAGAAGTGTAGGGTACTTCTCTTGTTGCCTTATTTGTATTTGACTTTATTAAATGTATTTATATTATCGTTTGGTGCAACCGGGCCGGAGCAGGAGGGGATAGAAAGAGAAAAAAAGGAAGACAACAAGGAAGCAACATCAGCACATAGGATATGTACACATATAATGGTAGAAGTGATAGCAAAGAAGCAGTTAGCCAAATAAATACTAATACAGAAATAACAGTTGGAGTTATGTACTTAAAAAAAGGTAAACTAACTGAAAACATGTCTTATATTCTAATTTCTTCAAAATAGCCACCATTTTCTCTGATTACTACTTTGTATTACACTCTTGGCATTCTCTACATGAGCTTCAAGAAGTTATCACCTGAAAAAGTTTAACAGCTCATGGAGAGAATGCCAAGAGTGTGCAAAGCAGTAATCAGAGCAAATGGTGGCTATTTTGAAGAAAATAGAATATAAAACATGTTTTCAGTTATTTCACCTTTTTTTTTGTTAAGTACACATCTGTTTGTTCATAGTTAAAGAGAAAGTAGCAATGATTGTCACTCACACACACACACACACACACACACACACACACACACACACACACACACACACACACACACTAAGTGTGGTGAAATTTGTCCTCTGCATTTGACCCATCCCCTTGTTCACCCCCTGGGAGGTGAGGGGAGGGGTGGGCAGCATTGGTGCCGCGCCCAATTCCAACCCTTGATGCTGAGTGCCAAGCAGAGAGGGGCGGCGTGGCGCAGTGGGAGAGTGGCCGTGCGCAACCCGAGGGTCCCTGGTTCAAATCCCACCTAGTACCAACCTCGTCACGTCCGTTGTGTCCTGAGCAAGACACTTCACCCTTGCTCCTGATGGGTGCTGGTTGGCGCCTTGCATGGCAGCTCCCTCCATCAGTGTGTGAATGGGTAAATGTGGAAGTAGTGTCAAAGCGCTTTGAGTACCTTGAAGGTAGAAAAGCGCTATACAAGTACAACCCATTTATTTATTTATTTAATAGGTCCCATTTTTATAGTCTTTGGTATGATTCGGCCGAGGTTTGAACTATTGATGCCTTCGGTGACAATCTACAATGTAAAATAGTCATGAAAATAAAGAAAAGGCATTGAATGAGGAGAAGGTGTGTCCAAACTTTTGGCCTGTACTGTATACTGTGGTACATAAAAACCCTGAAGTGGTCTAGTGTTTCCCATATCACAGCGATGTGTGTGTGCTTCATGTTGATTTTCGTGCATGCCTTTTGAGTGATTATGCATCTGCATGTGCATGCCCTTATGTTCTCGTGTGTGTGCTGTGTTTGTGTGTATGTGGCTGGCTGTGCAGAGGATCGAGGAGCTGGAGGCCACGCTGTATAGCGCTCTGCAGCAGGAGCAGCCGTCATGCCAGGCGGTGGCCGAGTCGCTGACAGACAGGCAGAAGGAGGAGCTGAGGCTCGCCGTGGACAAGCTGCGGCGCCAGATTCTCAGGCAGAGCCGGCAGTATGACAGTCAGATCTTACAGGAGCGTATGGAGCTCCTTCAGCAGGCCCAGCAGGTAAGGCTGAAAGCAAACGGTTAAGGCCCTCCCTCAATCTGACCCTCTGTCGCCTGTCAGACCACCAGAGGTCTGGTGCTGTATAAAAGATGCAGTATCCTTGTCTCTACCTTACCTGTGATTATGTACACCGTAAAACAGAATGACTGTGGGTGTGAGTGCATCATTGTGACGAGACCCCACTCCTGCACAATACTGTATGTTCCTCACCTTGATTCTCATTGTAATCACTAACAAATCACCCTCCACAACATCACTTTTCAACTAATCAGATACATTTACCTACGTAACATTAGTACAGTGCTTCTCCAATAATGGGGCCGGATAGTAATAGTGGGCCCATCAAGGTGTCAGCGGGACTTGGGACTTGCAGCACCGGCGTCATTATTCATGCTCGGATGATGCTCGAATCAAACAGGCTGACCGAGAAATAGGACGAAATATTCATAGCCTTTTGGTTTACTCCGTATATGCTACTTAAGCTATAGCTCAACACATACAGAGAAATACATAGATAAATACAGTGGTACCTCGGTTTTTATAATCAATTCCGAAAGGTCTGTTAACAATTATCATCGGAAATAATGTTAATCACAATCAATTCCAGACACAAACATATGTTCAAACTCAATCCATCCATCAAACTTTTTTTTTTAAAAGTGCTTATCACACATAAAAGAAATGCATTGCAAAGTGCTTTACAAAGTTAAAAACAATACCCTGGTGACCCATATCCTCCATTATCACATACATACGTACGCACGGACAGATACCAAGCACAAACACTAACACACACACACACACACACAATATACACACTTTTGCAACTATATGGACACAAGATTGCCTGGCTGGGTACAGAGGAGACATGTGAGTAAACACTATCACAGTGTCATCTGCACCAGGAGGTCATCAAACCTTGGCCACCAGGACACTGACACAAAAACGCCCCCACAAGAACGGCTGGTAACCCCTGAGGCAGATGGCTCATCTGAGGAATGTTGGAAAATAATAATAAAACTTCTAATATAATACGAATCATGAATAGAATACAAGTAAGACATAT